>NC_079189.1:7265384-7355851 GCF_029499605.1 Hyla sarda | reverse complement strand
GAGTGTAATCTCTTATGATCAGTGATGTCTCTCCTGTAAAGTGTAATCTCTTATGATCAGTGATGTCTCTCCTGTAGAGTGTAATCTCTTATGATCAGTGATGTCTCTCCTGTAGAGTGTAATCTCTTATGATCAGTGAGGTCTCTCTCCTGTAGAGTGTAATCTCTTATAATCAGTGAGGTCTCTCTCTCTCCTGTAGAGTGTAATCTCTTATGATCAGTGAGGTCTCTCTCTCCTGTAGAGTGTAATCTCTTATGATCAGTGAGGTCTCTCTCTCTCTCCTGTAGAGTGTAATCTCTTATGATCAGTGATGTCTCTCCTGTAGAGTGTAATCTCTTATGATCAGTGATGTCTCTCCTGTAGAGCGTAATCTCTTATGATCAGTGAGGTCTCTCTCTCCTGTAGAGTGTAATCTCTTATGATCAGTGAGGTCTCTCTCCTGTAGAGTGTAATCTCTTATGATCAGTGAGGTCTCTCTCTCCTGTAGAGTGTAATCTCTTATGATCAGTGAGGTCTCTCTCTCCTGTAGAGTGTAATCTCTTATGATCAGTGAGGTCTCTCTCTCCTGTAGAGTGTAATCTCTTATGATCAGTGAGGTCTCTCTCTCCTGTAGAGTGTAATCTCTTATGATCAGTGATGTCTCTCCTGTAGAGTGTAATCTCTTATGATCAGTGAGGTCTCTCTCCATACAGTGTAATCTCTTATGATCAGTGAGGTCTCTCTCTCCTGTAGAGTGTAATCTCTTATGATCAGTGATGTCTCTCCTGTAGAGTGTAATCTCTTATGATCAGTGATGTCTCTCCTGTAGAGTGTTATCTCTTATGATCAGTGAGGTCTCTCTCCTGTAGAGTGTAATCTCTTATGATCAGTGAGGTCTCTCTCTCTCCTGTAGTGTAATCTCTTATGATCAGTGATGTCTCTCCTGTAGAGTGTAATCTCTTATGATCAGTGAGGTCTCTGTCTCCTGTAGAGTGTAATCTCTTATGATCAGTGAGGTCTCTCTCCTGTAGAGTGTAATCTCTTATGATCAGTGAGGTCTCTCTCCTGTAGAGTGTAATCTCTTATGATCAGTGATGTCTCTCCTGTAGAGTGTAATCTCTTATGATCAGTGAGGTCTCTCTCTCCTGTAGAGTGTAATCTCTTATGATCAGTGATGTCTCTCCTGTAGAGTGTAATCTCTTATGATCAGTGATGTCTCTCCTGTAGAGTGTAATCTCTTATGATCAGTGATGTCTATCCTGTAGAGTGTAATCTCTTATGATCAGTGATGTCTCTCCTGTAGAGTGTAATCTCTTATGATCAGTGAGGTCTCTCTCTCCTGTAGAGTGTAATCTCTTATGATCAGTGATGTCTCTCCTGTAGAGTGTAATCTCTTATGATCAGTGAGGTCTCTCTCTCCTGTAGAGTGTAATCTCTTATGATCAGTGATGTCTCTCCTGTAGAGTGTAATCTCTTATGATCAGTGAGGTCTCTCTCCTGTAGAGTGTAATCTCTTATGATCAGTGATGTCTCTCCTGTAAAGTGTAATCTCTTATGATCAGTGATGTCTCTCCTGTAGAGTGTAATCTCTTATGATCAGTGATGTCTCTCCTGTAGAGTGTAATCTCTTATGATCAGTGATGTCTCTCTCCTGTAGAGTGTAATCTCTTATGATCAGTGAGGTCTCTCTCCTGTAGAGTGTAATCTCTTATGATCAGTGAGGTCTCTCTCCTGTAGAGTGTAATCTCTTATGATCAGTGAGGTCTCTCTCCTGTAGAGTGTAATCTCTTATGATCAGTGAGGTCTCTCTCCTGTAGAGTGTAATCTCTTATGATCAGTGAGGTCTCTCTCCTGTAGAGTGTAATCTCTTATGATCAGTGAGGTCTCTCCTGTAGAGTGTAATCTCTTATGATCAGTGATGTCTCTCCTGTAGAGTGTAATCTCTTATAATCAGTGAGGTCTCTCTCTCCTGTAGAGTGTAATCTCTTATGATCAGTGAGGTCTCTCCTGTAGAGTGTAATCTCTTATGATCAGTGATGTCTCTCCTGTAGAGTGTAATCTCTTATGATCAGTGAGGTCTCTCTCCTGTAGAGTGTAATCTCTTATGATCAGTGAGGTCTCTCTCTCTCCTGTAGAGTGTAATCTCTTATGATCAGTGAGGTCTCTCTCTCCTGTAGAGTGTAATCTCTTATGGTCAGTGATGTCTCTCCTGTAGAGTGTAATCTCTTATGATCAGTGATGTCTCTCCTGTAGAGTATAATCTCTTATGATCAGTGATGTCTCTCCTGTAGAGTGTAATCTCTTATGATCAGTGAGGTCTCTCTCTCCTGTAGAGTGTAATCTCTTATGATCAGTGATGTCTCTCCTGTAGAGTATAATCTCTTATGATCAGTGATGTCTCTCCTGTAGAGTGTAATCTCTTATGATCAGTGATGTCTCTCCTGTAAAGTGTAATCTCTTATGATCAGTGATGTCTCTCCTGTAGAGTGTAATCTCTTATGATCAGTGAGGTCTCTCTCTCCTGTAGAGTGTAATCTCTTATGATCAGTGATGTCTCTCCTGTAGAGTGTAATCTCTTATGATCAGTGATGTCTCTCCTGTAGAGTGTAATCTCTTATGATCAGTGATGTCTCTCCTGTAGAGTGTAATCTCTTATGATCAGTGATGTCTCTCCTGTAGAGTGTAATCTCTTATGATCAGTGATGTCTCTCCTGTAGAGTGTAATCTCTTATGATCAGTGATGTCTCTCCTGTAGAGTGTAATCTCTTATGATCAGTGATGTCTCTCCTGTAGAGTGTAATCTCTTATGATCAGTGATGTCTCTCCTGTAGAGTGTAATCTCTTATGATCAGTGATGTCTCTCCTGTAGAGTATAATCTCTTATGATCAGTGATGTCTCTCCTGTAGAGTGTAATCTCTTATGATCAGTGATGTCTCTCCTGTAGAGTGTAATCTCTTATGATCAGTGATGTCTCTCCTGTAGAGTGTAATCTCTTATGATCAGTGAGGTCTCTCTCTCCTGTAGAGTGTCCATATGCTGAGGACACATCAGTCCTGGATACGTCAGGGTCTCATCCACGAGATTGTTGCTGATCCTGATTCCGGATATTATGGTCTGTAGCTGAGATCATGTCTCCACCATCTCCCCACATTCTGCGCATTTGTTACATTCTTGTGATATTTTAACCCCTTACATCCCCCCCCCCCCCCCCCCCCCCCCCATGTAAATAGGTTTCTACTGTATTATACCATGTAATGTGTTCAGGAAGCGTTGTCACTTTAAGACTGTTTACCATGTGACTTGTCATGTGATTGTTACCCAGGAGGTACCAGTGACCAGGTGATCCCAGGGATGACCTATGGGCTCCCTGCTAGTCTCCCCCAAATAAACCCTGGGAGGAGCTTCTCGCTCTTTCCTCTCAAGTCTTTGCTGAGGTAAAGACGAGTCCTAGAGAGTCCAGAGTCATAGGAGGCCCCAAGTCCAGTCTACAGCCACAAGTAACCACAGTCTCAGTATTGTCAGCCATCAGTCATCATATGTTAATTCAACGTGGCCTGCATTAAATTGACCACATCTACTACAAGTCCCAGCAAGCCCTTAACCCCTTAAGGACCAGCCCAATTTTATTTTTGCATATTTTTCCTCCTCGCCTTCTAAAAATCAAAACTCTCTTATATTTCCATCCACAGACCCATATGAGGGCTTGTTTTTTGCGTCACCAATTTAGCAAATTTTGGAAGGTTTTGTTTTCATGCTGTACACTTTCCGGTAAAAATGACCTGTTTTCTTTATTCTGTGGGTCAATACGATTAAAATGATCCCCATGATTAGATTCTTTTCTATAATTGTACCGCTTAGAAAAAAAAATCCCAAACCTTTTTAAACAAAATTTGTATATTTGAAAGTGCCCTATTTTGACCACTATTTTTCCGTATATGGGGCGATATGAAGGCTCATTTTTTACGCCATGATCTGTAGTTTTTACCAGTACCCCCTTTTGCTTAGGTTTTACTTTAAAAAAAAAAAAAATTATAATTTATTTTTTGGAATAAAATGTGACAAAAAGCAGCAATTTTGGACTTTTAATTTTTTTTTACCTTTACGCCGTTCACCGTACGGGATAATTAACAATATATTTTAATAGTTCAGACTTTTACGCATGCGGCGATATCAAATATGTGTATAAATTATTTTTTTACGCTTTTTGGGGGGTAAAATGGGAAAAACTGACGTTTTACTTTTTTATTGGGGGAGGGGATTTTTCACATTTTTTTACTTTTTTATTTTACATTTTTCTACTTTTTTTTTTTTTTTAACACTTTTTATGTCTCCATAGGGGACTATTCATAGCAATTAGTTGATTGCTAATACTGTTCAGTGCTATGCATAGGACACAGCACTGATCAGTATTATCGGTCATCTTCTGCTCTGGTCTGCTCGATCTCAGACCAGAGCAGGAGACCCCAGGAGACGGCCGGGAGCCAGGTGAGGGGACCTCCGGCCGCCATGCTGCATGATCACATCCCCGCGGCAGTTGAGATGTTCCGGATGGTCTGTAGACGTTGCTGACTGTTTCCTATACATTCTGGACATCCTGAGACGTAAACAGTAATATATGTGACTCATGTTCCGGACATTGGTTCTGTGGATTTCTATGACCCCCTGACCCCAGGAGGGCTGTCACCCATTATCAATCAGCCATGATACAGTATATATAGTGGATATAGTCAGGATGGTTATGGAGATGTCCTGTTAGTGATGACCTTGGGTATACGCAGCACATGGCATCCTGTCCCACATGTGACCCTGAGTGTCAGTGTCTTATGATTTCAGTATAGTGCCCCCCGGGGGCCCGGCCGCTCTATAACAATGTTATGTCTGTTACTGCGGGGGCACAAACTTATTCCACATGGGACAAGACGCCCTCTGTTCTGCCAAAACCACCGACACTTCAGCAAAACTCACATCCAGCCACCGAGTCCACAATGGAGCCTGATGAGACGACACAGAGAGCAACAAAAAGGAGCCTCATCAGGGCACAACTAGGGCCCCATATCCATCAGGGCACAACTAGGGCCCCACATCCACCAGGGCACAACAAGGGCCCCACATCCACCAGGGCACAACTAGGGCCCCATATCCATCAGGGCACAACTAGGGCCCCACATCCATCAGGGCACAACTAGGGCCCCACATCCATCAGGGCACAACTAGGGCCCCACATCCATCAGGGCACAACTAGGGCCCCACATCCATCAGGGCACAACTAGGGCCCCACATCCATCAGGGCACAACTAGGGCCCCACATCCATCAGGGCACAACTAGGGCCCCACATACATCAGGGCACAACTAGGGCCCCACATCCATCAGGGCACAACTAGGGCCCCACATCCATCAGGGCACAACTAGGGCCCCACATACATCAGGGCACAACTAGGGCCCCACATCCATCAGGGCACAACAAGGGCCCCACATCCACCAGGGCACAACAAGGGCCCCACATCCACCAGGGCACAACAAGGGCCCCACATCCATCAGGGCACAACAAGGGCCCCACATCCACCAGGGCACAACAAGGGCCCCACATCCATCAGGGCACAACTAGGGCCCCACATCCATCAGGGCACAACTAGGGCCCCACATCCATCAGGGCACAACTAGGGCCCCACATACATCAGGGCACAACTAGGGCCCCACATCCATCAGGGCACAACTAGGGCCCCACATCCATCAGGGCACAACTAGGGCCCCACATACATCAGGGCACAACTAGGGCCCCACATCCATCAGGGCACAACTAGGGCCCCACATACATCAGGGCACAACTAGGGCCCCACATCCATCAGGGCACAACTAGGGCCCCACATCCATCAGGGCACAACAAGGGCCCCACATCCACCAGGGCACAACAAGAGCCCCACATCCACCAGGGCACAACAAGGTCCCCACATCCACCAGGGCACAACAAGGTCCCCACATCCACCAGGGCACAACTAGGGCCCCACATCTATCATGACACCAATCAGGGGCTCCATATCCAATCCAGTGGCCCGTGGTAACTACAGTCCCTGCTCCTCCTCTGGTTACATCACTACTATCATTACCCACAATCCCTCAGGGCTCTAATCTTCTCTATATTTACTGTAGTGGGTTTGAGGCTCCATAATGGATATGAGGACAATGGATAATGCCATAGGGGCAGAAATCATTGTAAAATGTCACATCTATAGGGACAGGACCGTATATATGATGGTATATAGAACTGGATAGTATATATGATGGTATATAGGACTGTATAGTATATATGATGTATAGACTTGTGCACTAGAAAAATTTTCGTTTAATTTCGTTTCGTTTTTTCGTTTTGGAAAAAAATTTCGGTTCGGCAATATTTTCGGTTTAGATTTTTCGGATACATTCGGTATTCGGGTATTCGTGTTGTTTTTTTCGGATACATTCGGTATTCGGGTACATTCGGTAAATCTTTTTAGTCTTTTTTTTGGACTTTAGCGATCCTAATAAATAATGGAGATACCTTTTTTATTAAAATTTCGCAGGGTATCATAAAAAAATCATAATAAAAAAGATACAGTGGTGATGAAAAAAATTGTATCTAACGAAATGTATCTTTTTTATTATGAAATGTTTATTCATTTTTAAACAGGGATCAATTTATGTGAGCGGGTAAAGCACTAAAAATGTAGCCGACAATAATGAAAATGTAGTGTGTGCGTGTTTTTCACTTTTTTTTTAAACATTTTTTAGGTAGTACTACTACTCCCAGCATGGAACACACTCTTCCATGATGGGAGTAGTAGTTACCTGTACTAATTGACAGATCGCAGGGGTCCCTTGCGATCCTCTTGTATAATGTATAGATGCGGCGGCTGCTCTTCTATGGTCCCCTGCACTCACGTATATGTACACATATTCATATTTCCCGCAGAGCTGTGATTGGCCAGATGGTTCCAGCCAATCACAGCTCTCTGTGAGAAATAGGAATATGTGTATATATACGGCCGTGCAGGGGACCATAGGAGAGCGGCCGCCACATTCATACATTATACTGGAGGATCGCAGCGGGTGTCAGGAGTGATACCCGCAGTGATCTTTCCTTTACTACAAGTACTAATACTCCCAACATGGAGTACACTCTGCTCCATGCTGGGAACTGTAGTACCTGTATTAATAGACAGATCGCAGCGGTTACACTCGCTGCCATATGTCTATTAATGCAGGTACTACAGCTCCCAGCATGGAGCAGAGTGTGCTCCATGTTGGGAGTATTAGTACCTGCAGTAAGGGACAGATCCCAGCGGATGTCACTCCTCCTGACACCCGCTGCGATCGTCCTTATGTGAATGTCGGGATCAGCTGTTCTCAGGGCTACAGAGCCGGGAGAACAGCTGACGCTGAGCCGTAGGTATACATCGTATATCTACTGCCCAGCAAGAACTTACAGTGAGCCTGCAATGTGTATATACAGTATACACATTGCTGGCTCACTTAACCCCTTGCTGAGCTGTGCGCTATGCGCAAGCCCAGCAAGGGAAGAGTTAACTTACACTGCTGGACAGTGTAGGTTAACCCTTTGTGCAGTATACACTTTATACAGCTATCTATAGATAGCTGTATACAGTGTATACAGAAGACGAAGTCCAGCTTACTTCCCTGAGTCCCGGGCCGGGTTCGTGTAGCTCCGCCCCCTAGTGGTGACGTCATTAGGGGGCGGAGCTACAGAAGGGAACAAGGCTAGTTAATCTGAAGCTCTGTTCACATTGTACGTTTTGTATAATGTGAACAGACCCTTCTGGCAGTGTCTACCCAGACAGGGAGACTCCAGCTGTTGCTAAACTACAACTCCCAGCATGCCCAGACAGCCAAAGGCTGTCTGGGCATGCTGGGAGTTGTAGTTTTGCACCAATTGGTGGCTCCCTGTTTGGGTAGACATTGCATCATGGGTGCTCTCCCCAGCGGACAGCGCCAAAAATGTCATAACCAATTTTTTGTGTTTTTTTTTCTTCTCGTTTCAGATCCGTGTATGCAGAGGATTACTGCGGATTCGATGGATTACGGCGGATAATTTTTTTTCCCTTTAATAAAATGGTTAACGAGGGCTGTGGGGGAGTGTTTTTTTAAATAAAATAATTTTTCCAATGTGTTGTGTTTTTTTTTTATTTTTATTGAATTTTCAGGGTTAGTAGCGGAAGCTGTCTTATTGACGGAATCCATTACTATGCCAGGGCTTAGTGCTAGCCCCAAAAACAGCTAGCGCTAACCCCCAATTATTACCCCGGTACCCACCGCCACAGGGGTGCCGGGAAGAGCCGGTACCAACAGGCCCGGAGCGTCAAAAATGGCGCTCCTGGACCTAGGCGGTAACAGGCTGGCGTTATTTAGGCTGGGGAGGGCCAGTAACAATGGTCCTCGCCCACCCTGGTAACGTCAGGCTGTTGCTGTTTGGTTGGTATTGTGCTGAGAATGAAAATACGGGGAACCCTATGCGTTTTTTTTTAAAATTTAAATAAAAAAATGTAAAAAAAAAATGCATAGGGTTCCCCGTATTTTCATTCTCAGCCAGATACCAACCAAACAGCAACAGCCTGACGTTACCAGGGTGGGCGAGGACCATTGTTACTGGCCCTCCCCAGCCTAAATAACGCCAGCCTGTTACCGCCTAGGCCCAGGAGCGCCATTTTGACGCTCCGGGCCTGTTGGTACCGGCTCTTCCCGGCACCCCTGTGGCGGTGGGTACCGGGGTAATAATTGGGGGTTAGCGCTAGCTGTTTTTGGGGCTAGCACTAAGCCCTGGCCTAGTAATGGATTCCGTCAATAAGACAGCGTCCACTACTAACCTTGAAAATTCAATAAAAAAAAAAAACACAACACATTGGAAAAATTATTTTATTTAAAAAAACACTCCCCCACAGCCCTCGTTAACCATTTTATTAAAGGAAAAAATAAATAATCCGCCGTAATCCATCGAATCCGCAGTAATCCTCTGCATACACGGATCTGAAACGAGAAGAAAAAAACACAAAAAATTGGTTATGACATTTTTGGCGCTGTCCGCTGGGGAGAGCACCCATGATGCAATGTCTACCCAAACAGGGAGCCACCAATTGGTGCAAAACTATAACTCCCAGCATGCCCAGACAGCCTTTGGCTGTCTGGGCATGCTGGGAGTTGTAGTTTAGCAGCAGCTGGAGTCTCCCTGTCTGGGTAGACACTGCCAGAAGGGTCTGTTCACATTATACATAACGTACAATGTGAACAGAGCTTCAGATTAATTAGCCTTGTTCCCTTCTGTAGCTCCGCCCCCTAATGACTCGAGGGAAGTAAGCTGGACTTCGTCTTCTGTATACACTGTATACAGCTATCTATAGATAGCTGTATATAGTGTATACCGCCCAAAGGGTTAACCTACACTGTCCAGCAGTGTAAGTTAACTCTTCCCTTGCTGGGCTTGCGCATAGCGCACAGCTCAGCAAGGGGTTAAGTGAGCCAGCAATGTGTATACTGTATATACACATTGCAGGCTCACTGTAAGTTCTTGCTGGGCAGTAGATATACGATGTATACCTACGGCTCAGCGTCAGCTGTTCTCCCGGCTCTGTAGCCCTGAGAACAGCTGATCCCGACATTCACATCAGGAGGATCGCAGCGGGTGTCAGGAGGAGTGACATCCCTGGGATCTGTCCCTTACTGCAGGTACTAATACTCCCAACATGGAGCACACTCTGCTCCATGCTGGGAGCTGTAGTACCTGCATTAATAGACATATGGCAGCGAGTGTAACCGCTGCGATCTGTCTATTAATGCAGGTACTACAGTTCCCAGCATGGAGCAGAGTGTGCTCCATGTTGGGAGTATTAGTACTTGTAGTAAAGGGAAGATCACTGTGGGTATCACTCCTGACACCCGCTGTGATCCTCCAGTATAATGTATGAATGCGGCGGCCGCTCTCCTATGGACCCCTGCACAGCCGTATATATACACATATTCCTATTTCTCACAGAGAGCTGTGATTGGCTGGAACCATCTGGCCAATCACAGCTCTGCGGGAAATATGAATATGTGTACATATACGTGAGTGCAGGGGACCATAGAAGAGCAGCCGCCGCATCTATACATTATACAAGAGGATCGCAAGGGACCCCTGCAATCTGTCAATTAGTACAGGTAACTACTACTCCCATCATGGAAGAGTGTGTTCCATGCTGGGAGTAGTAGTACTACCTAAAAAATGTTTAAAAAAAAAGTGAAAAACACGCACACACTACATTTTCATTATTGTCGGCTACATTTTTAGTGCTTTACCCGCTCACATAAATTGATCCCTGTTTAAAAATGAATAAACATTTCATAATAAAAAAGATACATTTCATTAGATACAATTTTTTCCATCACCACTGTATCTTTTTTATTATGATTTTTTTATGATACCCTACGAAATTTTTATAAAAAAGGTATCTCCATAATTTTTTAGGATCGCTAAAGTCCAAAAAAAGAATAAAAAGATTTACTGAATGTACCCGAATACCGAATGTATCCGAAAAATCAAACTATATCCTTTTTATTATATTTGTTATCAGAATGAATTCTTCACGCTCGTTTACAGATAACGAATGCATTCGTTATTTACAGCAATATGGACGGGAAATAACGAATGTATTCGTTACTTTACTATTCGTATTATCGTGGCCATTCGGGAATGTTCAAAATATGTTTTCGTGCATTCGGATCAGTCCGAATGCACGAAAACGGTAAAATTCGTTAATTTAGACATTCGTGCCGAACCGAATTGCACATGTCTAATGATGTATATAGGACAGTACAGTATATAGTATGGTATATAGAACTGGATAGTATATATGATGGTATATAGGACTGTATAGTGTATATGATGGTATATAGGACAGTACAGTATATATTATGGTATATAGAACTGGATAGTATATATGATGGTATATAGGACTGTATAGTGTATATGATGGTATATAGGACAGTACAGTATATATGATGGTATATAGAACTGGATAGTATATATGATGGTATATAGGACTGTATAGTATATATGATGTATATAGGACAGTACAGTATATATGATTGTATATAGAACTGGATAGTGTATATAATGGTATATAGGACTGTATAGCATATATGATGTATATAGGACAGTACCGTATATATGATGGTATATAGAACTGGATAGTATATATGATGTATATAGGACAGTACCGTATATATGATGTATATAAAACTGGATAGTATATATGATGTATATACTACAGTACAGTATATATGATTGTATATAGAACTGGATAGTGTATATAATGGTATATAGGACTGTATAGCATATATGATGTATATAGGACAGTACCGTATATATGATGGTATATAGAACTGGATAGTATATATGATGTATATAGGACAGTACCGTATATATGATGTATATAAAACTGGATAGTATATATGATGTATATACTACAGTACAGTATATATGATTGTATATAGAACTGGATAGTGTATATAATGGTATATAGGACTGTATAGTATACATGATGGTATATAGAACTGGATAGTATATATGATGGTATATAGGACAGTATAGCATATATGATGGTATATTGAACAGTATATATGATGGTATATAGGACTGTATAGTATAAATTATGGTATATAGGACTGCATAGTATATATGATGGTATATAGGACTGTATAGTATATATGATGGTATATTGAACAGTATATATATTAGTATATAGGACTGTATAGTATATTTGATGGTATATTGGACTGTACAGTATGTATGATGTTATATAGGACAGACAGTATAGTATATATGATGGTATATAGGACTGTATAGTATAAATTATGGTATATAGGACTGCATAGTATATATGATGGTATATAGGACTGTATAGTATATATGATGGTATATAGGACTGTATAGTATAAATTATGGTATATAGGACTGCATAGTATATATGATGGTATATAGGACTGTATAGTATATATGATGGTATATTGAACAGTATATATATTAGTATATAGGACTGTATAGTATATTTGATGGTATATTGGACTGTACAGTATGTATGATGTTATATAGGACAGACAGTATAGTATATATGATGGTATATAGAACAGTATATATGATGGCATATAGGACTGTATAGTATATATGATGTATATAGGACTGTATAGTATATATGATGTATATAGGACTGTATAGTATATATGATGTATATAGGACTGTATAGTATATATAATGTATATAGGACTGTATAGTATATATGATGTATATAGGACTGTATAGTATATATAATGTATATAGGACTGTATAGTATATATGATGTATATAGGACTGTACACTAGAGGGTATATAAGGTATATATGCTCAGTTGTTCTTCATGTAGATACATATATGATATAGACTATCCTGGTGTGTGCAGGGATCTGCTGCCCCCCCCCCCCTATGTCCCACCCCCTGTGTCCCCCCCCCCCATGTCCCACCCTGTGTCCCCTCCCCTGTATCCCCCCCCTATGTCCCACCCCCTGTCCCCCCCCTATGTCCCACCCTGTGTCCCCCCCCCTGTGTCCCCTCCCCTGTATCCCCCCCTATGTCCCACCCCCTGTGTCCCCCCCTATGTCCCACCCTGTGTCCCCTCCCCTGTGTCCCCCCCATGTGTCCCCCCTGTCCCCACCCCATGTCCCCCCTATGTCCCCCCCTGTGTCCCCCCTTCCCCGCAGTTATGGGTTCTGCATCCTTTCCCATAACGTATCTAATAATTCGGCCCCGGCCTGACCTCCCTCATATATAGCAACAAGCTCCTCGCCCTCCCCCACAGCTATTTATAGAGACCCTCTAATTTCAGAGCATGAGAGGGAATCAGGAAGGGTTAAAGGGAGCAGATAGGGGGGCCGTGTTCACACAGGGGGAGATTTATGAAAACCAGTGTAAAGTAAGAATGGTACAGTTGCCAATAGCAACCAATTAGATGGCTTCTTTCATTTCTCACAGGCCTCTTTGAAAATGAAAAAAGTGATCTGATTGGTTGCTATGGGCAACTGCACCATTCTTACTTTACACTGGTTTTCATAAATCTCCCCCACAGTGCAGACTAATGGCCTGGGAATAGAGAGGGGGCGACCATCACATTACCTTGGGGGGCCGGGACCCTCCATATATGATCTGCCGGGACCCTCCATATATGATCTGCCGGGACCCTCCATATATGATCTGCCGGGACCCTCCATATATGATCTGCCGGGACCCTCCATATATGACCTGCCGGGACCCTCCATATATGACCTGCCGGGACCCTCCATATATGATCTGCCGGGACCCTCCATATATGACCTGCCGGGACCCTCCATATATGACCTGCCGGGACCCTCCATATATGACCTGCCGGGACCCTCCATATATGATCTACCGGGACCCTCCATATATGATCTGCCGGGAACCTCCATATATGATCTGCCGGGACCCTCCATATGTGATCTGCCGGGATCCTCCATATATGATCTGCCGGGACCCTCCATATATGATCTGCCGGGACCCTCCATATATGATCTGCCGGGACCCTCCATATATGATCTGCAGGGACCCTCCATATATGATCTGCCGGGACCCTCCATATATGACCTGCCGGGACCCTCCATATATGACCTGCCGGGACCCTCCATATATGATCTGCCGGGCCCCTCCATATATGACCTGCCGGGACCCTCCATATATGACCTGCCGGGACCCTCCATATATGACCTGCAGGGACCCTCCATATATGATCTACCGGGACCCTCCATATATGATCTGCCGGGAACCTCCATATATGATCTGCCGGGACCCTCCATATGTGATCTGCCGGGATCCTCCATATATGATCTGCCGGGACCATCCATATATGACCTACCGGGACCCTCCATATATGACCTGCCGGGACCCTCCATATATGACCTGCCGGGACCCTCCATATATGATCTGCCGGGAACCTCCATATATGATCTGCCGGGACCCTCCATATATGATCTGCCGGGAACCTCCATATATGATCTGTCGGGACCCTCCATATGTGATCTGCCGGGATCCTCCATATGTGATCTGCCGGGACCCTCCATATATGACCTGCCGGGACCCTCCATATATGACCTGCCGGGACCCTCCATATATGACCTGCCGGGACCCTCCATATATGATCTGCCGGGACCCTCCATATATGATCTGCCGGGACCCTCCATATATGACCTGCCGGGACCCTCCATATATGATCTGCCGGGAACCTCCATATATGATCTGCCGGGACCCTCCATATGTGATCTGCCGGGATCCTCCATATATGATCTGCCGGGACCCTCCATATATGACCTACCGGGACCCTCCATATATGACCTGCCGGGACCCTCCATATATGACCTGCCGGGGCCCTCCATATATGACCTGCCGGGACCCTCCATATATGACCTGCCGGGACCCTCCATATATGACCTGCCGGGACCCTCCATATATGATCTGCCGGGACCCTCCATATATGACCTGCCGGGACCCTCCATATATGACCTGCCGGGACCCTCCATATATATTCTGCCGGGACCCTCCATATATGATCTACCGGGACCCTCCATATATGATCTACCGGGACCCTCCATATATGATCTACCGGGACCCTCCATATATGATCTGCCGGGACCCTCCATATATGACCTGCCGGGACCCTCCATATATGATCTGCCGGGACCCTCCATTTATGATCTGCCGGGAACCTCCATATATGATCTGCCGGGACCCTCCATATGTGATCTGCCGGGATCCTCCATATATGATCTGCCGGGACCCTCCATATATGACCTGCCGGGACCCTCCATATATGACCTGCCGGGACCCTCCATATATGACCTGCCGGGGCCCTCCATATATGACCTGCCGGGACCCTCCATATATGACCTGCCGGGACCCTCCATATATGACCTGCCGGGACCCTCCATATATGATCTGCCGGGACCCTCCATATATGACCTGCCGGGACCCTCCATATATGACCTGCCGGGACCCTCCATATATGATCTGCCGGGACCCTCCATATATGATCTACCGGGACCCTCCATATATGATCTACCGGGACCCTCCATATATGATCTACCGGGACCCTCCATATATGATCTGCCGGGACCCTCCATATATGACCTGCCGGGACCCTCCATAAATGATCTGCAGGGACCCTCCATTTATGATCTGCCAGGACCCTCCATATATGATCTGCCAGGACCCTCCATATATGATCTGCCGGTACCCTCCATATATGATCTACCGGGACCCTCCATATATGATCTGCAGGGACCCTCCATATATGATCTGCCGGGACCCTCCATATATGATCTGCCGGGACCCTCCATATATGATCTGCAGGGACCCTCCATATATGATCTGCCGGGACCCTCCATATATGACCTGCCGGGACCCTCCATATATGACCTGCCGGGACCCTCCATATATGACCTGCCGGGGCCCTCCATATATGACCTGCCGGGACCCTCCATATATGACCTGCCGGGACCCTCCATATATGACCTGCCGGGACCCTCCATATATGATCTGCCGGGACCCTCCATATATGACCTGCCGGGACCCTCCATATATGACCTGCCGGGACCCTCCATATATGATCTGCCGGGACCCTCCATATATGATCTACCGGGACCCTCCATATATGATCTACCGGGACCCTCCATATATGATCTACCGGGACCCTCCATATATGATCTGCCGGGACCCTCCATATATGACCTGCCTGGACCCTCCATAAATGATCTGCAGGGACCCTCCATTTATGATCTGCCAGGACCCTCCATATATGATCTGCCAGGACCCTCCATATATGACCTGCCGGGACCCTCCATAAATGATCTGCAGGGACCCTCCATTTATGATCTGCCAGGACCCTCCATATATGATCTGCCAGGACCCTCCATATATGATCTGCCGGTACCCTCCATATATGATCTACCGGGACCCTCCATATATGATCTACCGGGACCCTCCATATATGACCTGCCAGGACCCTCCATATATGATCTACCGGGACCCTCCATATATGATCTGCAGGGACCCTCCATATATGATCTACCGGGACCCTCCATATATGACCTGCCGGGACCCTCCATATATGATCTGCCAGGACCCTCCATATATGATCTACCGGGACCCTCCATATATGATCTGCAGGGACCCTCCATATATGATCTACCGGGACCCTCCATTTATGATCTGCCAGGACCCTCCATATATGATCTGCCAGGACCCTCCATATATGATCTGCAGGGACCCTCAAGGTAATGTGATGGTCGCCCCCTCTCTATTCCCAGGCCATTAGTCTGCACTGTGGGGGAGATTTATGAAAACCAGTGTAAAGTAAGAATGGTGCAGTTGCCCATAGCAACCAATCAGATCACTTCTTTCATTTTCAAAGAGGCCTGTGAGAAATGAAAGAAGCCATCTAATTGGTTGCTATTGGCAACTGTACCATTCTTACTTTACACTGGTTTTCATAAATCTCCCCCTGTGTGAACACGGCCCCCCTATCTGCTCCCTTTAACCCCTTCCTGATTCCCTCTCATGCTCTGATGGCAGGAACTCGTGGGAACTAAGCTCCTGCACTTTTTTCACAGCAGGAACACTTTTCCCATTACAGGAGTCCTGCAGGATCAGCCCCTATATATATATATATATACATACGCACACACACATATACTCTCTCTCCAAGCCCAGACAGGTCACAGCCGACCCCCCCCCCCCCCCCCCCCCCCACCATAAATGCCAGGTATGACAGGTCAGCGTGAGCCACGGGGCTGCGGACAATGTGTCATCCATCTACACAGCTAAGACTCAACACAAAGAGCTAAATTAGGAGAAAATACCACATGGGCCATAGGGGGCAAACGCCCGGGGGCAGCACAATTATGGAGACAAGGAGGTGGCGGTATTATGGGTTCGTCTCACCTTTCACTTCAGGTCCCTGCAACATTTTTTCTCATCTATATAAAATGAGTGTTTCCCAACCAGGGAGCCTCCAGCTGTTGCAAAACTACAACCCCCAGCATGTCCGGACAGCCTTCGGCTGTCCGGGCATGATGGGAGTTGTAGTTTCGCAATAGCTGGAGGCACACTGGTTGGGAAACACTGATAGGTGTGTGTGTGTATATATATATATATATATATATATATATATATATATAGGGTCATCCTCCTCCATTCTGGATCGGTAAACTTTAAGGTAACTTCGCTAAAACCTACTGCTTTCTTGCTGGGAGTTGTAGTTTCACAACAGCTGGAGGCACATTGGTTGGGAAACACTGATAGGTGTGTGTGTGTGTATATATATATATATATATATATATATATAGAGGGTCATCCTCCTCCATTCTGGATCGGTACACTTTAAGGTAACTTCGCTAAAACCTACTGCTTTCTTGCTGGGAGTTGTAGTTTCGCAACAGCTGGAGGCACACTGGTTGGGAAACACTGATAGGTGTGTGTGTGTGTGTATATATATATATATATATATATATATATATATATATATAGAGGGTCATCCTCCTCCATTCTGGATCGGTAAACTTTAAGGTAACTTCGTTAAAACCTACCACTTTCTTGCTGGGAGTTGTAGTTTCGCAACAGCTGGAGGTACATTGGTTGGGAAACACTGATAGGTGTGTGTATATATATATATATATATATATATATATATATATATACATATATATATAAAGAGGGTTGTCCTCCCTCGTTCTGGGTCGGCAAACTTTAAGGTAATTTCGTTAAATCCTACCGCTTTCCTGCTGGGAGTTGTAGTTTCGCAACAGCTGGAGGCACATTGGTTGGGAAACACTGATAGATGTGTGTGTGTGTATATATATATGTATATACAGAGGGTCGTCCTCCCTCGTTCTGGGTAGGCAAACTTTAAGGTAACTTCGTTAAAACCTACCGCTTTCCTGCTGGGAGTTCTAGCTTTGCAACAGCTGGAGGCACACTGATTGGAAACCACTGGCTGCGGTGTTCTTCCGCCATGCTTTACCAGATCCAGCCCACTGCTCTTATGACTGAGCCTATAAAACCAGGTTGTGTTATTTGGGCCACAATCAGGCCTAACCCTCCTGACCGTGAAGTCTTTCCTGTGGGGGCTGTGAGCAGTGTCCGAGCCCCCGCCGCCTCTAACAATATGGGGATTATTTTCTGCACCACAACAGGTGCCGCGTGTTGGCGGTCGCGGGGCCGGCGTCATGTTACGGTGAAGTCTGATCAGTCAGGACTCGTGTAGATCTGTGCGACACCAACACATGTCCCCTAGGGTGACCGAGAGCGTGAGGCAGACATGTACCTGATGGGGTGGTAGTGGGGGGGGAGTGATAGTATGTGGGGGGTGATAGGGTGGGGGTGGGTGATAGTGTTTGGGGGGTGATGGTATTTGGAGGGTGATGGTATTTGGCGGGTGGTGGTATTTGGGGGTGATGGTATTTGAAGGGTGATGGTATTTGGAGAGTCATAGTGTTTGGGGGTGATGGTATTTGGAGGGTGATGGTATTTGGGGGGTGGTGGTATTTGGCGGGTGGTGGTATTTGGCGGGGGGTGGTATTTGGCGGGTGGTGGTATTTGGCGGGTGATGGTATTTGGGGGGTGATGGTATTTGGGGGTGATGGTATTTGGAGGGTGATGGTATTTGGAGGGTGATGGTATTTGGGGGGGGTGGTATTTGGCGTGATGGTATTTGGAGGGTGATGATATTTGGGGGGTGATGGTATTTGGGGGGTGAAGGTATTTGGAGGGTGATGGTATTTGGGGGGTGATGGTATTTGGTGGGTGATGGTATTTGGTGGGTGATGGTATTTGGGGGGTGATGGTATTTGGAGAGTGATGGTATTTGGGGGTGGTGGTATTTGGCGGGTGGTGGTATTTGGGGGTGGTGATGGTATTTGGAGGGTGATGGTATTTGGGGGGTGATGGTATTTGGGGGTGGTGGTATTTGGCGTGATGGTATTTGGAGGGTGATGATATTTGGGGGGTGATGGTATTTGGGGGGTGATGGTATTTGGCGTGATGGTATTTGGAGGGTGATGATATTTGGGGGGTGATGGTATTTGGATGGTGATGGTATTTGATGGTGATGGTATTTGGAGGGTGATGGTATTTGGAGGGTGAAGGTATTTGGGGGGTGATGGTATTTGGGGGGTGATGGTATTTGGGGGGTGAAGGTATTTGGGGGGTGAAGGTATTTGGGGGGTGAAGGTATTTGGGGGGTGAAGGTATTTGGGGGGTGAAGGTATTTGGGGTGAAGGTATTTGGGGGGTGATGGTATTTGGTGTGATGGTATTTGGGGTGTGAAGGTATTTGGCGTGTGAAGGTATTTGGCAGGTGATGGTATTTGGGGTGATGGTATTTAGGGTGATGGTATTTGGAGGGTGAAGGTATTTGGGGTGTGAAGGTATTTGGCAGGTGATGGTATTTGGAGGGTGAAGGTATTTGGTGTGATGGTATTTGGGGGGTGATGGTATTTGGCGGGTGGTGGTATTTGGGGGGTGATGGTATTTGGCGTGATGGTATTTGGGGGGTGATGGTATTTGGCGTGATGGTATTTGGGGGTGATGGTATTTGGCGGGTGGTGGTATTTGGCGTGATGGTATTTGGGGGGTGATGGTATTTGGGGCTGATGGTATTTGGCGGGTGGTGGTATTTGGGGGGTGATGGTATTTGGCGGGTGGTGGTATTTGGGGGGTGATGGTATTTGGGGTGATAATATTCGTCTTGCACGTGGACCTGTCACCCACGTTGTTCTTCCTGTGTTGGTGACACTTCTCGTCAGTAACCTATATGTGGTTATATAGGTGTTGGGTGTTCCTGCTCATTCACCGGATAGAGGTTTCGATCATTAACCCTTTATCCTTGGCTGTTTTTGGTGGTGTGCACTGGAGCGGCCCTATGGCGGTGACCCAGAGACCTCCCAGCTGTAGACTTCACCCCATACACATCCCCATAGACATTCCCACCATGATCTGACACCATACACATCCGCCAGGCATTACCGCACCGGGGTAGATGTTTATATTGGTGCATTCGGCACCGGAAGGGTTAATCTGAGGAGTAAATAAAGCTGTCAGCGCCGGACACCAGGCGGTTCCTCTATGGAATCTACATCTTCCTATAACCCCAAAAAACAAGAGACAGCTGCATCCTGCCGGCACCTGCCATAGTCATCAGATCCGGCCTCATCCTCCACTGCACTCACTATTCTGCTCTAACATCATGTGTTATCCTCCAGAGCTGCACTCACTATTCTGCTCTAACATCATGTGTTATCCTCCAGAGCTGCACTCACTATTCTGCTCTAACATCATGTGTTATCCTCCAGAGCTGCACTCACTATTCTGCTCTAACATCATGTGTTATCCTCCAGAGCTGCACTCACTATTCTGCTGTTACATCATGTCTTATCCTCCAGAGCTGCACTCACTATTCTGCTCTAACATCATGTGTTATCCTCCAGAGCTGCACTCACTATTCTGCTGTTACATCATGTCTTATCCCCCAGAGCTGCACTCACTATTCTGCTGTTACATCATGTGTTATCCTCCAGAGCTGCACTCACTATTCTGCTGTTATATCATGTCTTATCCCCCAGAGCTGCACTCACTATTCTGCTGTTACATCATGTGTTATTCTCCAGAGCTGCACTCACTATTCTGCTCTAACATCATGTGTTATCCTCCAGAGCTGCACTCACTATTCTGCTGTTACATCAAGTCTTATCCTCAGGTCACCTCCAGAGCTGCACTCACCATTCTGCTCTTACATCATGTGTTATCCTCCAGAGCTGCACTCACTATTCTGCTTACATCATGTGTTATCCTCCAGAGCTGCACTCACTATTTTGCTCTTACATTATCTCTTATACACCAGTCACCTCAAGAGCTGCACTCACTATTCTGCTGTTACATCAAGTCTTATCCTCAGGTCACCTCCAGAGCTGCACTCAGTATTCTGCTGTTACATCAAGTCTTATCCTCAGGTCACCTCCAGAACTGCACTCACCATTCTGCTCTTACATCATGTGTTATCCTCCAGAGCTGCACTCACTATTCTGCTCTTACATCCTGTGTTAGCCTCCAGAGCTGCACTCACTATTCTGCTCTTACATCCTGTGTTAGCCTCCAGAGCTGTACTCACTATTCTGCTCTTACATTATGTCTTATACACCAGTCACCTCAAGAGCTGCACTCACTATTCTGCTGTTACATCAAGTCTTATCCTCAGGTCACCTCCAGAACTGCACTCACTATTCTGCTCTTACATCATGTCTTATCCTCCAGAGCTGCACTCACTATTCTGCTCTTACATCATGTCTTATCCTCCAGAACTGCACTCACTCTTCTGCTGTTATTCCTTACTTTAGTCTCAAGCAGAAGTTACTGTGAGAGATGACCGTGTCATTGGATGGTATTAACCCCCTTAATATTCTGTATTCCTTTGTCAGGGGAGACGCAGGGCGAGGCGGTGACGGCGCGATGGCTGCTGAAGGGACGGACGCGGAGGTCACTGGGCGCACATGACAAGGTACCTGGAGTCTAAGGCTTCATTCACACATATACTTTTTTGCATAGTATTTTCTCATTTTGCACTGAAGAAGAAAAATGGCGGGCATCGTCCATGCCGGGTTTTTGTTTGTTCCGGTGTTCTTGAAGAACACAGCTGAGGACGGCGGAGGTCACAAAGAGGAACCTGCCGGGTGTGATGCGCAGGGCGCGTGGACTTTGTTGCCGCCATGTTTAGTCCACCGTCGCATTTAGGGAACAGAAAACCAATGCGCGATTTAACCCTCTCCATCCTGCCGCGCTATAGGGGTCACAAGTTATACGGGGTAATGGGCTCTTCACTGATGCATTGTAGGCTATCCTCCTTATCTGAGCTGCCGTGGCCCCCCTCTTGGGGTGCCCCAGTTTTGGCGCCGATAATGAAGATGCAGTCCAAATGACACAAACTCTGAGAGGTGTCCTGCTGCCTCCCAGGAGTCTGGAACGTGAAGAAAGGGCCTGGGCGCTCCCTTATATAAGAGACCAGGGGGGGGGGGCGAAAGGTTAACAGCCGTGACATCATCGAGAGGCTTGAAACCGAATAAACACAAAAAGTTTCCCATAGCAACCAATCAGATCGCTTCTTTCATTTTTAACAAGGCCTCTGCGAAGTGAAAGAAGCGATCTGATTGGTTGCTATGGGCAACTGGGCAACTTTTCCTTAGCACGGGTTTTGACAAATCTCCCCCATGGGCCGCGCCCGTCTACACATCGCAACGTCTTCACATTCGCCTTTGGATCTCCAAACCCTCCTCTCAGATGTAGATAGGACTTCCAGTTGTTTGCGAAACTACAACTCCCAGCATGCCCGGACAGCCATAGGCTGTCCGGGCATGCTGGGAGTTGTAGTTTTGCAAAAGCTGGAGGTCGGCAGTTTGTAGACCTCGTAACTTCCCCCGATGTTAGATTTTGGAAAGGGTTCAACCCTATTCATACTTCTTTCCAGACCCATGTCTGGCAGCGGATTGATGGTCCCGTCCGACCATGTGCGGATCCATGATGTCTGCTCTGCCTCACAGTGTAATCCTGTTATCTCTGCAGGAACGTCTTCCCTCCCCTCCCCCCACCCTGATCTGGTTGTTTATTATGGCAGACGTTCCTCCGATACTTGGCCATATCCTGATTTAGTGCTGTGATTGGTTGCTATGGGCGACAAGGAGTTTGGTCTTTTAGGCCATGTACATAGCTGTACCCGACGCGTATCCCGGGGTCACACTTTTGTATTGTTTTACGCCCTTTGTGGGAGATTCATCAAAACTTGTCCAGAGGAAAAGTTGCCCAGTTGCCCATAGCAACCAATCAGATCGCTGCTTTCATTTTGCAGAGGCCTTGTTGAAAATGAAAGCAGCAATCTGATTGGTTGCTATGGGCAACTGGGCAACTTATCCTTTGAACAGGTTTTGATAAATCTCCCCCCTTTGTTCTGCCGATCGCCCAGATAAACAGAGCGTGCTGAGCGTGATGGCGGGAGCGGACTGTTATTGTAAGAGATCTGGGAATATATCCCTGCCCCCCCACTGATATAGATACCCCGACATTACCCCGAGCATATAACCATACACTGACTGTGTGCAATAAGGAACTCCATAGAAATGGCCTGTAGGGTACAGGATGATAACACTCGGGGTACAGGATGATAACACTCGGGGTACAGGATGATAACACTTGGGGTACAGGATGATAACACTTGGGGTACAGGATGATGACACTTGGGGTACAGGATGATAACACTTGGGGTACAGGATGATAACACTTGGGGTACAGGATGATAACACTTGGGGTACAGGATGATGACACTTGGGGTACAGGATAATAACACTTGGGGTACAGGATGATGACACTTGGGGTACAGGATGATAACACTTGGGGTACAGGATGATAACACTTGGGGTACAGGATGATAACACTTGGGGTACAGGATGATAATGATACTTGGGGTACAGGATGATACTTGGGGTACAGGATGATGACACTTGGGGTACAGGATGATGACACTTGGGGTACAGGATAACACTTGGGGTACAGGATGATGACACTTGGGGTACAGGATGATGACACTTGGGGTACAGGATGATAATACTTGGGGTACAGGATGATGACACTTGGGGTACAGGATGATGACACTTGGGGTACAGGATGATGACACTTGGGGTACAGGATCATAAAACTCTGGGTACAGGATGATAATGACACTTGGGGTACAGGATAATGACACTTGGGGTACAAGATGATAATGATGACGACACTTGGGGTACAGGATGATGACACTTTGGGTACAGGATGATGACACTTGAGGTACAGAAGGATGACGCTTGGGGTACAGGATGATGACACTTGGGTACACGATGATGACACTTGGGGTACATGATAACTGTTGGGGTACAGAATGATGACACTTTGGGTACAGGATAATGACATTTGGGGTACAGGATAATGACACTTGGGGTACAGGATGATTACACTTGGGGTACAGGATAATAACACTTGGGGTACAGGATGATAACACTTGGGGTACAGAATGATGACACTTGGGGTACAGGATGATGATGATGACACTTGGGGTACAGGATGATAACACTTGGGGTACAGGATGATGACACTTGGGGTACAGGATGATGACACTTGGGATACAGGATGATGACACTTGGGGTACAGGATGATGACACTTGGGGTACAGGATGATGACACTTGGGGTACAGGATAATGACACTTGGGGTACAGGATGATGATGATGACACTTGGGGTACAGGATGATGACACTTGGGGTACAGGATGATGACACTTGGGGTACAGGATGATGACTCTTGGGGTACAGGATAACACTTGGGGTACAGGATGATGACTCTTGGGGTACAGGATGATGACTCTTGGGGTACAGGATGATGACTCTTGGGGTACAGGATGGTGACACTTGGGGTACAGGATGGTGACACTTGGGGTACAGGATGGTGACACTTGGGGTACAGGATGATGACACTTGGGGTACAGGATGATGACACTTGGGGTACAGGATGATGACTCTTGGGGTACAGGATGATGACTCTTGGGGTACAGGATGATGACACTTGGGGTACAGGATGATGACTCTTGGGGTACAGGATGATGACTCTTGGGGTACAGGATGATGACACTTGGGGTACAGGATGATGATGATGATGACACTTGGGGTACAGGATGATGACTCTTGGGGTACAGGATGATGACACTTGGGGTATAGGATGAGTGAGCAGTGTAAGGCATGAAGACTCCACTAACATCCCCCATATCTATTTCCCAGGCAGTGATATAAAGGGGCCCCTGAGGGTATCTTTGCTGTCAGTAACCCCCTGTACCCCCGGATAACACCCTCCATGTGTCCGCCCTTGGCCATGATCTCCCGTCTCCTGCTCTCACATCTGCTCGGTCTTCTGTCAGTGACTGTAATCGGATCCTCCACTTCCTCAGGTTGGATGGAAATCATTATGTCCTGATTCGGGGTCTGTCTGAGGGGCGGACGTGTCGCTTGGTTCTCACGGTCGGTTGGTGGATACAGCGAGGAGAATGTACGACCACAACTGGGGCCAGACGTATGGCCACCAAAGAGTCCCCGGCCTGTCTTCATGATTAGCATCCCTCTTTAAGTTTCCCTTATGGAGTCCTCTGAGCTCCATAACTTACTGCTGTGGACTCCCCATATGTGGGTCAAGTCTCTATGGGTCAAGTGTTTGAGGTTCCCATATGTGTGGGTCACGTCTCTGTTGTCTCTGTGGGTCAAATCTTTGAGGTTCCCATCTCTGTTGGTCTTGTCTCTGTGGGTCAAATCTTTGAGGGTCCCATTTCTGTGGGTCCCGTCTCTGTGGGTCTCATCTCTCTGTGGGTCTCGTCTTTATGGGTCCGGTGTCTCTGTGGGTCTTGTCCCTCTGAGAGTCTTGTCTTGTCCCTCTGAGAGTCTTGTCCCTCTGAGAGTCTTGTCCAGTGTCTCTGTGGGTCCTGTGTCTCTGTGGGTCCTGTGTCTCTGTGGGTCCTGTGTCTCTGTGGGTCCTGTGTCTCTGTGGGTCCCGTGTCTCTGTGGGTCCCGTGTCTCTGTGGGTCCCGTGTCTCTGTGGGTCCCGTGTCTCTGTGGGTCCCGTGTCTCTGTGGGTCTCGTCTCTGGCAGGGGGGGGAGGGGAGGACGCTGGACTACTAACATCTCTTGTTTTTGTCGCTCTGACTCCTGCACAATCCTGCAGATCAGGACTAAGATTCATCCACTTCTACTTTCTGTTCAACTTTGTCTCTAATTCCCCAACATTTTCACAAATTCCTCTTCTTGTCAGTGAAATGGTGAACAGCAGCTGCACAGGGTAGTTTGCTACAATGTATCAGTCTGGAGTCCAGGGTGTTTAGCTCACAGAGCATTGTCCAGACTGGATTCATCTACAATTATTGGAACGTTGCAGATCTTTCCATCTCACTGATGATTCAGGCTTTTACTTCTGTTTCGTGTTGCGTTGACATGAAGTGATGTCTCTGCCCGGTGGAGGCTGTGAGAAGATGAGTTGCACATGTTTCTGCCCCTTCCCGTCTGTCATGGCCTCCACCTGGTTCTCATGGGAGGAAACAGTGGAAAAGCCTTTGAAGTTGTACGTGAGCGTTTGCATCATTTGTCTTTATTTCCCAATAAACTTTCATAGGACACATTCAGTAGAGGGGCCCGGGGCAAAGCATTTAACTGGGACCCCCTGGTGCTGATCCCTGGGCAGTCCTGACAATCCTCACCTCCATCCCTTCAGGGCACACTTACTTTAATCCCCCTTTTATATTAGTCCTAAAGTGCAAACAACCTTAAATTGTCCCCCCCCCCCCCCCACTATGCCTCACAGCTATGACCTTTATAGTATGTACCCCCTGAGGACACCACATCATGAGGAAAACAAAACGTCTCTAGATGAGCTGTAAAGATGGCCTGATATACACCCTGATTGATAGAAGAGAAATCTCTGCAGATCATCTCATCCGCTCTGATCTGTTATTTATACAATGTTATTTCCTGTAACCATCACATTATATCTGTATCTACTACCGAAAACCCCAAATCTTACCCTGCGGTGCCAACACCCTTCCTGCTAACATGTCACTGCATTATACAAAACACTATAATGCTGACCTCTGTATACAAGCATATAACTACTATAATACTGCCTCCTATATACAAGAATATAACTACTATAATACTGCTCCTATATACAAGAATATAACTACTATAATACTGCTCCTATATACAAGAATATAACTACTATAATACTGCCTCCTATATACAAGAATATAACTACTATAATACTGCTCCCTATATACAAGAATATAACTACTATAATACTGCTCCTATATACAAGAATATAACTACTATAATACTGCTCCTATATACAAGAATATAACTACTATAATACTGCTCCTATATACAAGAATATAACTACTATAATACTGCCTCCTATATACAAGAATATAACTACTATAATACTGCTATATACAAGAATATAACTACTATAATACTGCTATATACAAGAATATAACTACTATAATACTGCTCCTTTATACAAGAATATAACTACTATAATACTGCTCCTATATACAAGAATATAACTACTATAATACTGCTCCTATATACAAGAATATAACTACTATAATACTGCTCCTATATACAAGAATATAACTACTATAATACTGCTCCTATATACAAGAATATAACTACTATAATACTGATCTATATACAAGAATATAACTACTATAATACTGCTCTATATACAAGAATATAACTACTATAATACTGCTCTATATACAAGAATATAACTACTATAATACTGATCTATATACAAGAATATAAATACTATAATACTACTCCTATATACAAGAATATAACTACTATAATACCGTCTCCTATATACAAGAATATAACTACTATAATACTGTCTCCTATATACAAGAATATAACTACTATAATACTTCCTCCTATATACAAGAATATAACTACTATAATACTGCACCTATATACAAGAATATAACTACTATAATACTGCTCCTATATACAAGAATATAACTACTATAATACTGCTCCTATATACAAGAATATAACTACTATAATACTGCCTCCTATATACAAGAATATAACTACTATAATACTGCCTCCTATATACAAGAATATAACTACTATAATACTGCTCTATATACAAGAATATAACTACTATAATACTGCCTCCTATATACAAGAATATAACTACTATAATACTGCTCCTATATACAAGAATATAACTACTATAATACTGCCTCCTATATACAAGAATATAACTACTATAATACTGCTATATACAAGAATATAACTACTATAATACTGCTATATACAGGAATATAACTACTATAATACTGCTCCTTTATACAAGAATATAACTACTATAATACTGCTCCTATATACAAGAATATAACTACTATAATACTGCTCCTATATACAAGAATATAACTACTATAATACTGCTCTATATACAAGAATATAACTACTATAATACTGCTCTATATACAAGAATATAACTACTATAATACTGCTCTATATACAAGAATATAACTACTATAATACTGCTCCTATATACAAGAATATAACTACTATAATACTGATCTATATACAAGAATATAAATACTATAATACTACTCCTATATACAAGAATATAACTACTATAATACCGTCTCCTATATACAAGAATATAACTACTATAATACTGTCTCCTATATACAAGAATATAACTACTATAATACTTCCTCCTATATACAAGAATATAACTACTATAATACTGCACCTATATACAAGAATATAACTACTATAATACTGCTCCTATATACAAGAATATAACTACTATAATACTGCTCCTATATACAAGAATATAACTACTATAATACTGCCTCCTATATACAAGAATATAACTACTATAATACTGCCTCCTATATACAAGAATATAACTACTATAATACTGCTCTATATACAAGAATATAACTACTATAATACTGCCTCCTATATACAAGAATATAACTACTATAATACTGCTCCTATATACAGGAATATAACTACTATAATACTGCCCCTATATACAAGAATATAACTACTATAATACTGCCCCTATGTACAAGAATATAACTACTATAATACTGCCCCTATATACAAGAATATAACTACTATAATACTGCTCCTATATACAAGAATATAACTACTATAATACTGCCTCCTATATACAAGAATATAACTACTATAATACTGCTCTATATACAAGAATATAACTACTATAATACTGCCTCCTATATACAAGAATATAACTACTATAATACTGCTCCTATATACAGGAATATAACTACTATAATACTGCTCCTATATACAAGAATATAACTACTATAATACTGCTCCTATATACAAGAATATAACTACTATAATACTGCTCCTATATACAAGAATATAACTACTATAATACTGCCCCTATATACAAGAATATAACTACTATAATACTGCCCCTATGTACAAGAATATAACTACTATAATACTGCCCCTATATACAAGAATATAACTACTATAATACTGCTCCTATATACAAGAATATAACTACTATAATACTGCTCCTATATACAAGAATATAACTACTATAATACTGCTCCTATATACAAGAATATAACTACTATAATACTGTCTCCTATATACAGGAATATAACTACTATAATACTGCCCCTATATACAAGAATATAACTACTATAATACTGCCCCTATGTACAAGAATATAACTACTATAATACTGCTCCTATGTACAAGAATATAACTACTATAATACTGCTCCTATATACAGGAATATAACTACTATAATACTGCTCCTATATACAAGAATATAACTACTATAATACTGCCCCTATGTACAAGAATATAACTACTATAATACTGCTCCTATATACAAGAATATAACTACTATAATACTGCCCCCTATAGACAGTTCTCTAGTAGTAGTGTAGTAACACTATGTATACGCCTCTGTCTGGTGAGTGTAGGATATCTTTAGTATATATTTATATACATCAGTAGTGATGTCACTTTCTTGGTATCTTCCCAGCATGCCTCTGAGAACATGTATTGTGAAGGACATTATCTGAGATGTCTGATCGCCTTATTTGGAGAAATGAAGTGACTGTTCTGCGCCGCTCCAGTAATAGCTTACAAATGCTATAAAAATTACAGCGATATGAGGGAAAACCACTGGAATAGGCCCAACATTGTTACGGGACGACTCAGAACACAACCCAGGGGCTTAACCCTTCACGGCTGTGGAGATGTCTTCTCTAGGACCACACTGCGCAATTCCTGGACAGTAGAGTAATATATCCGGGTAACTGGAACATTTTCTGGAAACCCTGATTTCCATCCAGTGGATGGCGTGTGAGGTGAAGCCTCCGGAGAAGGAGATGTCCTTATATATCACTTCAGTGTATAGATCCATCACCACAATGTCTATATACATCACCTCAATCTATAGATCCATCACCACAATGTCTATATACATCACCTCAATCTATAGATCCATCACCACAATGTCTATATGTATCACCTCAATCTATAGATCACCACAATGTCTATATACATCACCTCAATCTATAGATCCATCACCACAATGTCTATATACATCACTTCAATCTATAGATCACCACAATGTCTATATACATCACCTCAGTCTATAGATCCATCACCACAATGTCTATATACATCACCTCAATCTATAGATCCATCACCACAATGTATATATACATCACTTCAATCTATAGATCACCACAATGTCTATATACATCACCTCAATCTATAGATCCATCACCACAATGTCTATATACATCACCTCAATCTATAGATCCATCACCACAATGTCTATATACATCACCTCAGTCTATAGATCCATCACCACAATGTCTATATACATCACCTCAATCTATAGATCCATCACCACAATGTCTATATATATCACCTCAATCTATAGATCCATCACCACAATGTCTATATACATCACTTCAATCTATAGATCCATCACCACAATGTCCATATACATCACCTCAATCTATAGATCCATCACCACAATGTCTATATACATCACCTCAATCTATAGATCCATCACCACAATGTCTATATACATCACTTCAATCTATAGATCACCACAATGTCTATATACATCACCTCAATCTATAGATCCATCACCTCAATATCTATATACATCACTTCAATCTATAGATCATCACCACAATGTCTATATACATCACCTCAATCTATAGATCCATCACCACAATGTCTATATACATCACTTCAATCTATAGATCCATCACCACAATGTCTATATACATCACTTCAGTGTATAGATCCATCACCACAATGTCTATATACATCACCTCAATCTATAGATCCATCACCACAATGTCTATATACATCACCTCAATCTATAGATCACCACAATGTCTATATACATCACTTCAATCTATAGATCATCACCACAATGTCTATATACATCACCTCAATCTATAGATCCATCACCTCAATGTCTATATACATCACCTCAGTCTATAGATCCATCACCACAATGTCTATATACATCACCTCAATCTATAGATCCATCACCACAATGTCTATATACATCACTTCAATCTATAGATCCATCACCACAATGTCTATATACATCACTTCAGTGTATAGATCCATCACCACAATGTCTATATACATCACCTCAATCTATAGATCCATCACCACAATGTCTATATACATCACCTCAATCTATAGATCACCACAATGTCTATATACATCACTTCAATCTATAGATCCATCACCACAATGTCTATATACATCACCTCAATCTATAGATCACCACAATGTCTATATACATCACTTCAATCTATAGATCATCACCACAATGTCTATATACATCACCTCAATCTATAGATCCATCACCTCAATGTCTATATACATCACCTCAGTCTATAGATCCATCACCACAATGTCTATATACATCACCTCAATCTATAGATCCGTCACCACAATGTCTATATACATCACCTCAATCTATAGATCCATCACCGCAATGTCTATATACATCACCTCAATCTATAGATCCATCACCACAATGTCTATATACATCACCTCAATCTATAGATCATCACCACAATGTCTATATACATCACCTCAATCTATAGATCACCACAATGTCTATATACATCACCTCAATCTATAGATCCATCACCACAATGTCTATATACATCACCTCAATCTATAGATCACCACAATGTCTATATACATCACCTCAATCTATAGATCACCACAATGTCTATATACATCACTTCAATCTATAGATCCATCACCACAATGTCTATATACATCACCTCAATCTATATATCCATCACCACAATGTCTATATACATCACCTCAATCTATAGATCCATCACCACAATGTCTATATACATCACCTCAATCTATATATCCATCACCACAATGTCTATATACATCACCTCAATCTATAGATCATCACCACAATGTCTATATACATCACCTCAATCTATAGATCACCACAATGTCTATATACATCACCTCAATCTATAGATCCATCACCACAATGTCTATATACATCACCTCAATCTATAGATCACCACAATGTCTATATACATCACCTCAATCTATAGATCACCACAATGTCTATATACATCACCTCAATCTATAGATCCATCACCTCAATGTCTATATACATCACCTCAGTCTATAGATCCATCACCACAATGTCTATATACATCACTTCAATCTATAGATCCATCACCACAATGTCTATATACATCACCTCAATCTATAGATCCGTCACCACAATGTCTATATACATCACCTCAATCTATAGATCCATCACCGCAATGTCTATATACATCACCTCAATCTATAGATCATCACCGAATGTCTATATACATCACCTCAATCTATAGATCACCACAATGTCTATATACATCACCTCAATCTATAGATCCATCACCACAATGTCTATATACATCACCTCAATCTATATATCCATCACCACAATGTCTATATACATCACCTCAATCTATATATCCATCACCACAATGTCTATATACATCACCTCAATCTACAGATCCATCACCACAATGTCTATATACATCACCTCAATCTATAGATCCATCACCACAATGTCTATATACATCACCTCAATCTATAGATCCATCACCACAATGTCTATATACATCACCTCAATCTATAGATCCATCACCACAATGTCTATATACATCACCTCAATCTATAGATCACCACAATGTCTATATACATCACCTCAATCTATATATCCATCACCACAATGTCTATATATCCATCACCACAATGTCTATATACATCACTTCAGTCTATAGATCCATCACCACAATGTCTATATACATCACCTCAATCTATAGATCCATCACCACAATGTCTATATACATCACCTCAATCTATAGATCCATCACCACAATGTCTATATACATCACCTCAATCTATAGATCCATCACCACAATGTCTATATACATCACCTCAATCTATAGATCCATCACCACAATGTCTATATACATCACTTCAATCTATAGATCACCACAATGTCTATATACATCACCTCAATCTATAGATCATCACCACAATGTCTATATACATCACCTCAATCTATAGATCATCACCACAATGTCTATATACATCACCTCAATCTATAGATCATCACCGCAATGTCTATATACATCACCTCAATCTATAGATCACCACAATGTCTATATACATCACCTCAATCTATAGATCCATCACCACAATGTCCATATACATCACCTCAATCTATAGATCCATCACCACAATGTCTATATATATCACCTCAATCTATAGATCCGTCGTGTAAATATCTATTGATCCATCAATTTAACATTTATCTCCATTACTGCCATCTGAGTCCATCTTGTCACCATTTATCTCCTCACCTCAATCTGTGGATCCATGGCCCCAAACTGTATAGATCCATCATGTCAACATATATCCCTTTACCTTAATACATAGATCTATATAGTCAGGATACCACCCCATTACCTGAATCTAAGGATCCCCACTATCACAATTCAGCCCCATCACCCTAATCCACTGGATCCACCATAGGAGGATCCAGCCTGTCCCCTCAATCTATAGATCCATCACTTCAGTCATATGGTCACCAGGAGTCACTATAGATCTGATGACACCTATATAGGGTCCCACCCCCAGCCTATATCTCTGATGTACACTATAGTCCCACGTGCCCTATACATTTCATGCATCCACATGAATGATTCCTCGATCCTATGATGTTATCTACTCCGCAGAGCCTCCTGTCACTTATCCTCTGCCTGAACCCGCATAGGAAACAATCCAGAGCTGGCATACCGCCATATAATGCTCATATCAATTCCCCAGGACCTCTGTGCCGTCACATTCCAGAGATATGAGAGGTTTATTATCATCACTGAGAGGAACACTGAGGAGGCATCTAAAGGCGCGGCTACTAGAAGACTATAGATCCCTTATACTGATCTATGGCCCCCCCTTCTGTCGGGGGCCCACCACTACATTCCCCATAAAGAGGTCATCCAGATTTCTGAGAGTCCTATATATATATATATTATGTACAGTATATATTTCTTTAGAATTTATAAGATTTTGCAGACAACCGGAGGTTAAGATATGAAAACCTCCTTACACCACCAGTATCTGAGCGGCCGCGGTGACAGGAAGTGTAACCGATCATTAACACTCCCGACTACCCTATGGTTTGAGGAGAAGATTATTATTATTGCTGGAAGTCATGGAGAAATAATAGACTTTCCATTTTGGTCACAGATGTAGAATCTGCCGGCGAGGACCTCCGGGATGGTAATAAGCACCTTTTCCCCTCTCAGATCTTAGTCAAGACAAGGACCACGACTACACATGTGACTAGTCGTGAGTGGATGCTGCTCATGGTCAGAATCCAAGATCCAGGAGAAGGTTGGCGTCTTCCTTCTTCACTGATGCCCCCATTTATCATCACTCCCATCCATATAACCCCAATATCCTATCCTGATCACTGGAACCCCCCACGATCTCCAGTGCTGCACCCAGAAATCCGCTGCATGGAGCTAACTCCGCTTCATGCGGGATGATGGGCTACCGCATCTGTCACACCCCCTCCATTCATGTCTATGGGAGGGGGCGTGACGACTGTCGAGTCATGAACATTGAAGCCCCAAGCTTCCGTGTTCAGAATGTCGCAGTGCCAGCCCGGAGAACGCAGGGAGTCCCAGCGTCCAGACCCCCCTGTGATCAGACATCTTATGCCCTATACTTTGGATTGGGGGTAAGATATATAGGAGCGGAGCCTTGTGATTAATTTCTGCCTGGGGACCTAAAAGTGGGAGAAAAGAGAAGTCTTTGTGTGTCCAGGTGACTTTCAGAAAGTATCACATATGGTGAACTGCAGTGTCCTATGGTGGAGTGCAGGTCTAAAGGAGACATGATGTGTTAACCACAAAGCTCTGATCGTGGCCGGTTAAGAAGGTGACACAGCACCTTCTCATGCTACAGTATGACCTTTATATTTCATTTTTTACCTTTTATATCTAACACCTTACCGTAAAGCAGGGTAAAGCCCCCCCCCCCCCCATTGTTTCATATCTATTCACACCCTGCAGTTTACATGACTTCAGGTAACCATCATGACATATCATGCGTCGGCCATCAAGTGTGAACATAGCTGCGGCGCTCGTAGAGTCAATTTGTAAACCACAAACTCCTCACACATTACTAAGTGCTCCGAGGATGAAGCGGTTGTGGCAGCTGGGGGAAGGGGTTTCCTGTTTGTCATTGAACCTTACACAGAGATGGTGACTGTATAACGGTTGTCTCTGACCATCGGGGCACTCCAAGCGTGAGATGTTTGGTGTGCGGCATTGTCCGTGGTGTTTGGTGCCTAATAAACCAGTGATAAAGTATAAAAAGGAACAGTGGCAAACGTGATCATAACAACCAGTTTCACTGTAGGCTTCAAAGACCCAGCCTCCAGCTCACAGTAGTAAGAGGTAGTGCTGGTCAGGACAGGTCTAATTTGGTTCAATTCAGGGAAGGATGCTGAGAAAATCTTCACCAATTGGCTGCTGGTGGGTGACTTTAGGAAAGTTGGCATTATCACTGATAGTGAACTGCAGTGTCCTATGATGTGGTGCTGGTCTAGTGGAGATATGAAGTGTTAGCAGCTAAAACTCTGATCCTGGTCAGATTCCTATCCTGGGTAGAGATGTCACGAATTGTTCGCCCGCGAACAGTTCCCGGCGAACTTAGCATGATCGCGTTCGCATCGCAGGGCGAACATATGTGAAGTTCGATCCGCCCCCTATACTTTAACATCGCGATAAACTTTGACCCTGTGAGTCAGAGTCAGCAGACACATTACAGCCAATCAGCAGCAGTCCCTCCCTTCCAGACCCTCCTACCTCCTGCACGGACGCCATTTTACCCTCATTCGGCATGCTGCAGGCTTAGGAAGTGAACAACAACCTACAGGTGTGGAAGACCACACAATAAAATGGTGAATATACCCCAGTTAAAAATAATTTATAACAAGTATAATCATGTATAAAAGTGATTTTATTGAAATATATAGTTTAAAAAATACATATATGTATATCTGAAATCACAGAATCAATTCATAAACGGTAGTATAAAAGTAGAGGATATATAAAAGTATAGGTATAAAAGTATAAGGTGGATGCTGGGGTGAGAGAGCCTGTATGCCAATAAAATAGATAAAGAGATAAAATAGTTCTTTGAGAAGTCACAATGCTAGTAGTGAGCTGCAATTAATGATTATAAATAAGTAGATTGATAATAATAAATAAATTAATATCTGCAGGGGTTGCATGCACAAGGTGAGGGGAAGAAGGGGGGAAGGGCGTCGTGCAAAATATGTGCAAAAAAAAGGTGTGCAATACTTGTGGAATTAAATTACCACGCAATGGCCTCACCGGTATTAATTTATTTATTATTATCAATCTACTTATTTATAATCATTAATTGCAGCTCACTACTAGCATTGTGACTTCTCAAAGAACTATTTTATCTCTTTATCTATTTTATTGGCATACAGGCTCTCTCACCCCAGCATCCACCTTATACTTTTATACTTATACTTTTATATATCCTCTACTTTTATACTACCGTTTATGAATTGATTCTGTGATTTCAGATATACATATATGTATTTTTTAAACTATATATTTCAATAAAATCACTTTTATACATGATTATACTTGTTATAAATTATTTTTAACTGGGGTATATTCACCATTTTATTGTGTGGTCTTCCACACCTGTAGGTTGTTGTTTTAGTTGCTCTTTCAGTGAATAATAAATCCCCTACCCTACCTATATAACATTATTCTATTTTTGAGCCCTTGAGGAAAGTTTCTTTCGGTTACACAGGCTTAGAAAGTGGAGGGACAGAGAAGCTGCTCCTGCTGTAATAGGGAAAGCGATAGCTAGGTTGCTGCTAGGTGGTGTATTCAGGGTCCAGTTTACTCCTAAAGCACTAGTCAAACGTCTGCTCTAAGGACAGCACCCAAAAAAGCCCTTTTTAGGGCTCAAATATCAGTCTGTGTGTCTTGCAACAGCTGGAGGCACCATGGTTGGGCGGGAACCACTGGTTAAATGGGCACTCCAGTATAAAACTAAGTTCCTTCAAGCAACTAACTACAGTATTAAAAGGGCTGAAAGATATCAGTCCGTGTATTTTGCAACAGCTGGAGGAACCCTGCTGCCTAAAGGGGAGCTCTAACTATGTGCTGCCTAACATGGGGGAATCTATGTGCTGCCTAAAGGGGGCTCTTTGTGCTGCCTAAAGTGGGGCTCTAACTATGTGGTGCCTAAAGTGGGGCTCTAACTATGTGCTGCCTAAAGTGGGGCTCTAACTATGTGCTGCCTAATATGGGGGAATCTATGTGCTGCCTAAAGGGGGGATCTAACTATGTGCTGCCTAAAGGGGGGATCTAACTATGTGATGCCTAAAGGGGGGCTCTATGTGCTGCCTAAAGGGGGCTAAAGCACGTTATTCCAAACCATTTAGGAATGTTTGGTTTTAATCCATAAAGGGCATAAATCACCAGACTCTGCATCAACTATGTAATTTTCCATGGGAGTTTTGCCATGGATCCCACTCCGGCACGCCACAGTCCAGGTATTAGTCCCCTTGAAACAACTTTTAAATCACTATGGTGCCAAGAAAGAGTCCCGTGGGTTTTAAAATTCACCTGCCCATTGAAGTCAATGGCGGTTCGCCTGGTTCGCAAACTTTTGCGGAAGTTTGCGTTCGCGGTTCGCGAACCGAAAATTTTATGTTCGTGACATCACTAATCCTGGGTACCATACAAGCAAAGGGGCACTTCTACCTTACTCTGGGGCCAAAGATGCAGTAAACTCTTTCTTGGAGGCCTGTTATCTGCTGATTGGGAAGCTTAATTAGGGAGACTCCACCTAGCAGGAAAAGCGTATGTGAGGGAATGTAAGCAATAAAGTTCACCCTTCTAACCTGCTTTAATTTAGAGTGGGATGCTGAAAAAATCTTCACCAATTGGCTCCTGGTGGGTGACTTTAGGAAAGGTGGCATTGTTACTGATAGCGAACTGCAGTGTCCTATGATGGGGTGCAGGTCTACTGGAGATATAAAGTGTTAGCAACTAAAAGTCTGATCCTGGTCAGATTCCTATCCTGGGTACCAGACAAGCAAAGGGGCACTTCTACCTTAAAATTCACTCCTTCATTGAGGTGGAATATGTAGATCACTTCTTCTCGGAGGCCTACTCTCTGCTAAGAGAGAGGCTGAATTAGGAAGACTACACCTGGTAGGGAAAGCGTATTTGAGGGAATGTAAGCAATGAAGTTCACCCAGCTAATCGGGTTCAATTCAGGGAAAGACACTGAGGAAATCTTCACCAATTTGCTCCTGGTCGGTGAATTTAGGAAAGTGAGCATTCTCACTGATAGCAAACTGCAGTGTCCTATGACGGGGTGCAGGTCTATTGGAGATATAAAGTGTTAGCAACTAAAATTCTGGTCCTGGTCAGATTCCTATCCTGGGTACCAGACAAGTAAAGGGGCACTTTTACCGTAGATTCACTCCTTCTCTGAGGTGGAAGATGTAGATCACTTCTTCTCGGAGGCCGGCTCTCTGCTAAGAGGGAGGCTTAATTAGGGAGGCTCCACATTGTAGGGAAAGCGTATGTGAGGGAATGTAAGCAATGAAGCTCTCCCGTTTAATCTGGTTCAATTCAGGGAGGGAATCTTCACAATTGGCTCCTGGGAGGTGACTTTAGGAAAGTTAGCATTCTCATTAATAGCGAACAGCAGTATCCTATGGCGGTATGCAGGTCTAGTCGAGATATTAAAGGAACACTATTGTGCAGAAAAACTTATAACCTATCCAAAGGGATCCCCAGCAATGTCCTGCACGGGACCCTGCTCTCCCCGAGAATGGAGTATGTCGACCCCTGGGAAAAGCAGCAGCCGACAGCCGACACGCCCCCTCCTCTATGGTAATCTAAGGAAATCTTCACCAATTAGCTCCTGGTAGGTGACTTTAGAAAAGTTTGCATTCTGACTGATAGCAAACTGCAGTGTCCTATGGCGGGGTGCAGGTCTAGTGGAGATATGAAGTGTTAGCAACAAAACTCTGATCCAGTCAAAGGCCTATCCTAAGTACAGGAAAAGCTGTTGCAAAACTGCAACTCCCAGCATGCTCGGACAACCAAGTTAGGTGTCGTAGTGTTGAAGCAGCTGGAGACACACTGTTTGGAAGACACTGGGGAACGTGACCTTACAAGCACTTTACAGTGTCACCATTAGATGGCAGCAAAGTAGAGATCCCCAGTGATTGGTTCTGAGTAAACCTTGTAGCATGTTGTTGATTTCCCTGCAGTGCCGCCACAAGGGCCTCCAGGGGGGTGCTATACTGCGGGCCTGTTATTAGGCTCAGTCCCACTTGATTCCTTGAAGTCGTACCATTCATGACAGCTGAACCTGGCGTTCCTCACAGGGAAGTTTTTCCTCTGCCAAACTTTCTGTAGTGTTTTGGCATCCTGAGCACAGAATAGCAGAGCTCAGCGTGCGCCGCACTAATGAAGCCCAGAGACAGCGGTTTATTTATACCCCGGGTTTGTGGGAAGAGATTGTTGTTCCTGAATTTCATTCACAGCTTGAGGAGATGAGGAGGGGGGGTTGAATACTTTTCCTTTTTGTATAAATAAACAGAAGGTGATGTGTGTCGTGGGTCTAGACACTCGGACGTGGCTGAGATGTTATGTGGACAGTACCATGTGGATGGAGAGGACCATGTATGGTCTAGGAGAATCTAGTAGGGCATGTGAGGGTTGTGTTTTCTCATATCCAGCCTGAGATGGTACGTCTGGTGGCTGGTACTGCCCCCGGTGGTGTCCTGACTGATGACAGGGTATTAGTCCTCTTCTAGCTGTCAAGTCTGGTGCGTGTATATATTGTAAATCAGGAATAAACTGCTGCCAGACATCTCTGCCCCTCCAGACCTTCTCTCCCCCCAACATCTGGCATCAGAGGGGAGTCCGGAGACCACCATACACATTAGATGATTGGGCCATCCTAGCTACATGGCAGGTTCCTACTATGCAAGGAGGACACACATGATGGTCAGGTCAGGACCGCAGCAATGCACCAGACCTGTTATACTGCTGGGACTACTAGGGGGGTCTACACTGTGTCTGCCCAGGGAGTAATAAGGGTCTGCTGTGATTACTGGGGAATGGGGAGGAAAAGAAAGAGAGAAGGCACTGCTGGGACTACTAGGGGGATACTGCTGGGACTACTGGGGAGAGGGGCACTGCTGTGACTACTGGAGAGAGGGGCACTGCTGGGACTACTGCCCAGGGAGAGGGGCACTGCTGTGACTACTGGAAAGAGGGGTACTGCTGTGACTACTGGAGAGAGGGGCACTGTTGTGACTACTGGAGAGAGGGGCACTGCTGTGACTACTGGGGAGAGGGGCACTGCTGTGACTACTGGGGAGAGGGGCACTGCTGTGACTACTGGAAAGAGGGGCACTGCTGTGACTACTGGAGAGAGGGGCACTGTTGTGACTACTGGAGAGAGGGGCACTGTTGTGACTACTGGGGAGAGGGGCACTGCTGTGACTACTGGGGAGAGGGGCACTGCTGTGACTACTGGAGAGAGGGGCACTGCTGTGACTACTGGAGAGAGGGGCACTGCTGTGTAAGATAATAAGCAGTAATAAGATAAAGAGAAGGCACTCCCATAGGGCACTGCTGTGACTACTTGGGAGCCCAGCTCTGCTTATGTAGGTAAGAGGGAAGTTCCCCCTGTGACTACTATTGTATTGTGGAGGGCGGGGGCCGAATCCGAAGCTGAGCGCTCCACCTGCAGACTAGACCATGTTGTCCGCCATGATTTACACTACATGTCTGATCTCCATGATTTACACCTCATGTCTGATCCCCATGATTTACACCTCATGTCTGATCCCCATGATTTACACCTCATGTCTGATCCCCATGATTTACACCTCATGTCTGATCCCCATGATTTACACCTCATGTCTGATCCCCATGATTTACACCTCATGTCTGATCCCCATGATTTACACCTCATGTCTGATCCCCATGATTTACACCTCATGTCTGATCCCCATGATTTACACTACATGTCTGATCCCCATGATTTACACCACATGTCTGATCCCCATGATTTACACCTCATGTCTGATCCCCATGATTTACACCTCATGTCTGATCCCCATGATTTACACCTCATGTCTGATCCCCATGATTTACACCTCATGTCTGATCCCCATGATTTACACCACATGTCTGATCCCCATGATTTACACCACATGTCTGATCCCCATGATTTACACTACATGTCTGATCCCCATGATTTACACCTCATGTCTGATCCCCATGATTTACAACTCATGTCTGATCCCCATGATTTATACTACATGTCTGATCCCCATGATTTATACTACATGTCTGATCCCCATGATTTACACTACATGTCTGATCCCCATGATTTACACTACATGTCTGATCCCCATGATTAACACCTCATGTCTGATCCCCATGATTTACACCTCATGTCTGATCCCCATGATTTACACCTCATGTCTGATCCCCATGATTTACATTACATGTCTGATCCCCATGATTTACACCTCATGTCTGATCCCCATGATTTACACTACATGTCTGATCCCCATGATTTACACCATGTCTGATCCCCATGATTTACACCTCATGTCTGATCCCCATGATTTACATTACATGTCTGATCCCCATGATTTACATTACATGTCTGATCCCCATGATTTACATTACATGTCTGATCCCCATGATTTACACCGCATGTCTGATCCCCATGATTTACACCGCATGTCTGATCCCCATGATTTACACCACATGTCTGATCCCCATGATTTACACCTCATGTCTGATCCCCATGATTTACACCTCATGTCTGATCCCCATGATTTACACCTCATGTCTGATCCCCATGATTTACACCTCATGTCTGATCCCCATGATTTACACCTCATGTCTGATCCCCATGATTTACACCTCATGTCTGATCCCCATGATTTACACCTCATGTCTGATCCCCATGATTTATACTACATGTCTGATCCCCATGATTTATACTACATGTCTGATCCCCATGATTTACACTACATGTCTGATCCCCATGATTTACACCTCATGTCTGATCCCCATGATTTACACCACATGTCTGATCCCCATGATTTACATTACATGTCTGATCCCCATGATTTACACCACATGTCTGATCCCCATGATTTACATTACATGTCTGATCCCCATGATTTACATTACATGTCTGATCCCCATGATTTACACCACATGTCTGATCCCCATGATTTACATTACATGTCTGATCCCCATGATTTACATTACATGTCTGATCCCCATGATTTACACCACATGTCTGATCCCCATGATTTACACCTCATGTCTGATCCCCAGGATTTTGTCTTCTCAGGTGGCTCCAGCCCGGGGGGAGATCTTGGTGACGTCAGAAGGAAGACATCTCATCCTGGAGGTGGAGAGGAACCAGTAGGTGTCTGTGTGTCTCCATCTTGTCTACTGGGACCATGTTAACCCCTCAATGACTGTGCACCTTGTATACACTATAGTGACTGTGCACCTTGTATACACTATAGTGACTGTGCACCTTGTATACACTATAGTGACTGTGCACCTTGTATACACTATAGTGACTGTGCACCTTGTATACACTATAGTGACTGTGCGCCGTGTTTACACTATAGTGACTGTGCACCTTGTATACACTATAGTGACTGTGCGCCTTGTATACACTATAGTGACTGTGCGCCTTGTATACACTATAGTGACTGTGCGCCGTGTATACACTATAGTGACTGTGCGCCGTGTATACACTATAGTGACTGTGCGCCGTGTATACACTATAGTGACTGTGCGCCGTGTATACACTATAGTGACTGTGCACCTTGTATACACTATAGTGACTGTGCACCTTGTATACACTATAGTGACTGTGCACCTTGTATACACTATAGTGACTGTGCGCCTTGTATACACTATAGTGACTGTGCGCCTTGTATACACTATAGTGACTGTGCGCCTTGTATACACTATAGTGACTGTGCGCCTTGTATACACTATAGTGACTGTGCGCCTTGTATACACTATAGTGACTGTGCGCCTTGTATACACTATAGTGACTGTGCACCTTGTATACACTATAGTGACTGTGCACCTTGTATACACTATAGTGACTGTGCACCTTGTATACACTATAGTGACTGTGCACCTTGTATACACTATAGTGACTGTGCACCTTGTATACACTATAATGGGGCTCCTCTTCACCATGACCCGAAATAGAAGAACAGGGGTCCAGGTCCAGGATATGGAAAGCTAAAGCTTATTTTGGCTTCCACTGTGACCCTCTGATGTGCTCCTCCTACTGCCGGCATCATTCACAGTGATAATAGGAGGGGCCCCTTTTAGATGCTGGGACCCGCAGTAGCTGCCATATTTTTGTAGTCTCTTCAGTTATATCAGGGGCCCTAAGCTTACAGGTAATGACCAAAAAGTGAGCCCCGGATCCACAATTCTTTTGTGGTCCCAAAAATATCAACAGAAACAAAAACATCACCTCTAGGACTCACATCACCTCTAGGACTCCCATCACCTCTAGGACTCCCATCACCTCTAGGACTCCCATCACCTCTAGGACTCCCATCACCTCTAGGACTCACATCACCTCTAGGACTCACATCACCTCTAGAACTCACATCACCTCTAGGACTCACATCACATCTAGGACTCACCTCTAGGACTCCCATCACCTCTAGGACTCCCATCACCTCTAGGACTCCCATCCCCTCTAGGACTCCCATCCCCTCTAGGACTCCCATCCCCTCTAGGACTCCCATCCCCTCTAGGACTCCCATCACCTCTAGGACTCCCATCACCTCTAGGACTCCCATCACATCTAGGACTCCCATCACATCTAGGACTCCCATCACATCTAGGACTCCCATCACATCTAGGACTCCCATCACATCTAGGACTCCCATCACATCTAGGACTCCCATCACATCTAGGACTCACATCACATCTAGGACTCACATCACATCTAGGACTCACATCACCTCTAGGACTCACATCACATCTAGGACTCACCTCTAGGACTCCCATCACCTCTAGGACTCCCATCCCCTCTAGGACTCCCATCCCCTCTAGGACTCCCATCCCCTCTAGGACTCCCATCACCTCTAGGACTCCCATCACCTCTAGGACTCCCATCACCTCTAGGACTACCCTCATGGTGACATCTACGTGTACAGCAAATGTGTGCGGGGACAATATGATGAGACCCCAGGGGCCACGCCAACTCCATGGCGGTGTTATACAGCTAACACCCGACAGCAGGTACACTCATAGACTATTCAAGGACCGCATGTGGTGAAATCATCCTGCCGACTACGCCAAAAATAGTGTGTTATGAAGGTTGGAGGCAGACTCAACCTTCAGGTCATTGTGGTATCGGGGACATCTGGATGGGGGAAGAACCGAGCTCTGCAGAGGATTCTCCCCTGTAGATAGTCACCATTTACACAACGGCAGCAGAATTTCCAGATTTTTTGATATTTGAAATGACCAAATATGATGGAGTAGATGTGAAGTTCAGTGTCTCCCCCTCCTCTCCATGACTTACACTATCCCCCCCGCACCCCACATCTGCACTGAGTTAGAGCCGCCCTGTCCTGACACGACTGTAATGGATCTGCCTGCTCGTCTGTATCAACTCTGCTGACTTGGACTGAGATCCAGACAGGACGTGTTCGGGGTGAGGAAGTAACAGCGGGCAGGACGGGAGCGGAGAGACAGCGAGCACTCCAAAGAGACATAGAGTAACACTGCAGACCCCCTGTCACACCATGGATGGGTGGGGTCGCCACTAGTGCAGTGCCAGGCTGTAAACTATACTGCTCCACCACCTACACATACAGTAAAATACATACAATATCCCAAACAGTCAGAGAATGATGACAACACACAAAACATACACTATATACTGACAACACACAAAACATACACTATATACTGAAAACACACAAAACATACACTATATACTGAAAACACACAAAACATACACAATATACTGAAAACACACAAAACATACACTATATACTGAAAACACACAAAACATACACTATATACTGAAAACACACAAAACATACACTATATACTGAAAACACACAAAACATACACTATATACTGAAAACACCCAAACATACACTATATACTGAAAACACACAAAACATACACAATATACTGAAAACACACAAAACATACACTATATACTGAAAACACACAAAACATACACTATATACTGAAAACACACAAAACATACACTATATACTGAAAACACACAAAACATACACTATATACTGAAAACACACAAAACATGCACTATATACTGAAAACACACAAAACATGCACTATATACTGAAAACACACAAAACGCACTATATACTGAAAACACACAAAACATGCACTATATACTGAAAACACACAAAACATGCATGTTATACTGAAAACACACAAAACATGCATGTTATACTGAAAACACACAAAACATGCACTATATACTGAAAACACACAAAACATGCACTATATACTGAAAACACACAAAACATGCACTATATACTGAAAACACACAAAACATGCACTATATACTGAAAACACACAAAACATACACTATATACTGAAAACACACAAAACATGCACTATATACTGAAAACACACAAAACATACACTATATACTGAAAACACACAAAACATACACTATATACTGAAAACACACAAAACATACACTATATACCGAAAACAGACAAAATATACACTATATACCGAAAACACACAAAACATACACTATATACCGAAAACACACAAAACATACACTATATACCGAAAACACACAAAACATACACTATATACCGAAAACACACAAAACATACACTATATACCGAAAACACACAAAACATACACTATATACCGAAAACACACAAAACATACACTATATACCGTAAACACACAAAACATACACTATATACCGAAAACACACAAAACATACACTATATACCGAAAACACACAAAACATACACTATATACCGAAAACACACAAAACATACACTATATACCGAAAACACACAAAACATACACTATATACTGAAAACACACAAAACATGCACTATATACTGAAAACACACAAAACATACACTATATACTGAAAACACACAAAACATACACTATATACCGAAAACACACAAAACATACACTATATACCGAAAACAGACAAAACATACACTATATACCGAAAACACACAAAACATACACTATATACCGAAAACACACAACATACACTATATACCGAAAACACACAACATACACTATATACCGAAAACACACAAAACATACACTATATACCGAAAACACACAAAACATACACTATATACCGAAAACACACAAAACATACACTATATACCGAAAACACACAAAACATACACTATATACCGAAAACACACAAAACATACACTATATACCGAAAACACACAAAACATACACTATATACCGAAAACACACAAAACATACACTATATACCGAAAACACACAAAACATACACTATATACCGAAAACACACAAAACATACGCTATATACCGAAAACACACAAACCATCCCTTACTACATGCTACGGGCAAAGGAAAACACACTTACTGTAAGAGCAGTCACACTATGGAGTCTATACTGTAAGAGCAGTCACACTATGGAGTCTATACTGTAAGAGCAGTCACACTATGGAGTCTATACTGTAAGAGCGGTCACACTATGGAGTCTATACTGTAAGATCAGTCACACTATGGAGTCTATACTGTAAGAGCAGTCACACTATGGAGTCTATACTGTAAGAGCAGTCACACTATGGAGTCTATACTGTAAGAGCGGTCACACTATGGAGTCTATACTGTAAGAGCAGTCACACTATGGAGTCTATACTGTAAGAGCAGTCACACTATGGAGTCTATACTATAAGATCAGTCACACTATGGAGTCTATACTGTAAGAGCAGTCACGCTATGGAGCTATGGCAGAGGGATCCATCTTGATCTCCCTATGGGCCCTTAGTCTCAGTACTGGCCCATGTTGGCCCCTCTTCCCTCGTAGCTCTCAGGCAGTGTCTGGGGTCCCGGGCGGTGGGGCCGATCAGATTTCCCCGTTGGATGAGTTAAGCAGAACCATGTGTGTGACGCCCAGATCAGTCTGAGATAATACCACTGTTGTTCAGGGGCCACGGTCCTTGGTTGGGGCCGGACTGGAGTACGAGTTCCCATGATCCCTAGCAGTAATGGCTGCTGGAATTATTGTTCTTAGGAGTCTGTATTCCTGGACAATGAACCCAGAGCATAGAGAGTCAAGGAGGAGTCCGGCGGGGCCCTGAGATAGAACATTACCCCGGACCCTCATATAAAGGGTTAATCTCTCCCCTCGCCCCCAGGGACCCACACACATATTCTATTGTTGAGGTCATGTCTCTAGCGCTCACTGCTAAACTCAGAACCAATGTAGATGTAGCAGAGCTGACTTGGTTTTGCATTGTCATAGAGCGGTGGTCTCCAAACAGTGGCCCTCCAGCTGTTGCAAAACTACAACTCCCAGCATGCCCGGACAGCCAGCGGCTGTCCGGGCATGCTGGGAGTTGTAGTTTTGCAACAGCTGGAGAGCTACTGTTTGGAGACCACCATCATAAACTGTCCGGGGCATGCTGGGAGTTGTAGTTTTGCAACAGCTGGAGGGCCACTGTTTGGAGACCACCATCATAGACTGTCCGAGCATGCTGGGAGTTGTAGTTTTGCAACAGCTGGAGGGCCACTGTTTGGAGACAACCATCATAGACTGTCCGCGCATGCTGGGAGTTGTAGTTTTGCCACAGCTGGAGGGCCACTGTTTGGAGACCACCATCATAGACTGTCCGCGCATGCTGGGAGTTGTAGTTTTGCCACAGCTGGAGGGCCACTGTTTGGAGACCACCATCATAGACTGTCCGGGCATGCTGGGAGTTGTAGTTTTGCAACAGCTGGAGGTCCACTGTTTGGAGACCACCATCATAGACTGTCCGGGCATGCTGGGAGTTGCAGTTTTGACACAGCTGGAGGTCCACTGTTTGGAGACCACCATCATAGACTGTCCGGGCATGCTGGGAATTGTAGTTTTGCAACATCTGGAGGGCCACTGTTTGGAGACCACCGTCATAGACTGTCAGGGCATGCTGAGAGTTGTGGTTTTGCAACAGCTGGAGGGCCACTGTTTGGCGACCACCATCATAAACTGTCCGGGCACGCTGGGAGTTGTAGTTTTGCAACAGCTGGAGGGCCACTGTTTGGAGACCACCATCTCAGACTGTCCGGGCATGCTGGGAGTTGTAGTTTTGCAACAGCTGGAGGGTCACTGTTTGGAGACCACCATCATAGACTGCTATATATGACTCGCAGTTATCAGCCACTTTATCCGGGAAGGGGGGGGGGGGGTCACTCTCCTGTATATAAGGTTCGTGGATTTTATATCTATTTTTCCTGCAAATTTGGGAAAACTTTGAGTTTTGTGCTTTGGCGAACGCTTCCTGCTGACATCAGCGAAAAAAAGGAAAAAAAGAAAGTTTTCCTGACACACAGAGACGAAAAACAGAGGAGGGGAGGATGTCAGGTCCATATGGGGGAGGGAAGTGTCACATTGTAAATTATACTGTGTGTGTGATACAATATATTATACTGTGTGTGTGATACAATATATTATACTGTGTGTATGATACAATATATTATACTGTGTGTGTGTGATACAATATATTATACTGTGTGTGTGATACAATATATTATACTGTGTGTGTGTGAGATACAATATATTATACTGTGTGTGTGTGATACAATATATTATACTGTGTGTGTGATACAATATATTATACTGTGTGTATGATACAATATATTATACTGTGTGTGTGATACAATATATTATACTGTGTGTGTGTGAGATACAATATATTATACTGTGTGTGTGTGATACAATATATTATACTGTGTGTGTGATACAATATATTATACTGTGTGTGTGATACAATATATTATACTGTGTGTGTGTGATACAATATATTATACTGTGTGTGTGTAATACAATATATTATACTGTGTGTATGATACAATATATTATACTGTGTGTATGATACAATATATTATACTGTGTGTATGATACAATATATTATACTGTGTGTGTGATACAATATATTATACTGTGTGTGTGTGATACAATATATTATACTGTGTGTGTGTGATACAATATATTATACTGTGTGTGTGATACAATATATTATACTGTGTGTATGATACAATATATTATACTGTGTGTATGATATAATATATTATACTGTGTGTGTATGATACAATATATTATACTGTGTGTATGATATAATATATTATACTGTGTGTGTGTGATACAATATATTATACTGTGTATGATACAATATATTATACTGTGTGTATGATATAATATATTATACTGTGTGTGTGTGATACAATATATTATACTGTGTGTGTATGATACAATATATTATACTGTGTGTGTATGATACAATATATTATACTGTGTGTGTATGATACAATATATTATACTGTGTGTATGATACAATATATTATACTGTGTGTATGATACAATATATTATACTGTGTGTGTATGATACAATATATTATACTGTGTGTGTGTGATACAATATATTATACTGTGTGTGATACAATATATTATACTGTGTGTGTGTGATACAATATATTATACTGTGTGTGTGATACAATATATTATACTGTGTGTGTGATACAATATATTATACTGTGTGTGTATGATACAATATATTATACTGTGTGTGTGTGATACAATATATTATACTGTGTGTGTGTGATACAATATATTATACTGTGTGTGTGTGATACAATATATTATACTGTGTGTGTGTGATACAATATATTATACTGTGTGTGTGATACAATATATTATACTGTGTGTATGATACAATATATTATACTGTGTGTATGATACAATATATTATACTGTGTGTGTGTGATACAATATATTATACTGTGTGTGTATGATACAATATATTATACTGTGTGTGTGATACAATATATTATACTGTGTGTGTGATACAATATATTATACTGTGTGTATGATACAATATATTATACTGTGTGTGTGATACAATATATTATACTGTGTGTGTGTGATACAATATATTATACTGTGTGTGTGTAATACAATATATTATACTGTGTGTATGATACAATATATTATACTGTGTGTATGATACAATATATTATACTGTGTGTATGATACAATATATTATACTGTGTGTGTGATACAATATATTATACTGTGTGTGTGATACAATATATTATACTGTGTGTGTGATACAATATATTATACTGTGTGTGTATGATACAATATATTATACTGTGTGTGTATGATACAATATATTATACTGTGTGTATGATACAATATATTATACTGTGTGTGTGTGATACAATATATTATACTGTGTGTGTGTGATACAATATATTATACTGTGTGTGATACAATATATTATACTGTGTGTGTATGATACAATATATTATACTGTGTGTGTGTGATACAATATATTATACTGTGTGTGTGATACAATATATTATACTGTGTGTGTGATACAATATATTATACTGTGTGTGTATGATACAATATATTATACTGTGTGTGTGTGATACAATATATTATACTGTGTGTGTGTGATACAATATATTATACTGTGTGTGTGTGATACAATATATTATACTGTGTGTGTGTGATACAATATATTATACTGTGTGTGTGATACAATATATTATACTGTGTGTGTGATACAATATATTATACTGTGTGTGTATGATACAATATATTATACTGTGTGTGTATGATACAATATATTATACTGTGTGTGTATGATACAATATATTATACTGTGTGTGTATGATACAATATATTATACTGTGTGTGTATGATACAATATATTATACTGTGTGTGTGTGATACAATATATTATACTGTGTGTGTGTGATACAATATATTATACTGTGTGTGTGTGATACAATATATTATACTGTGTGTGTATGATACAATATATTATACTGTGTGTGTGATACAATATATTATACTGTGTGTGTGATACAATATATTATACTGTGTGTGTATGATACAATATATTATACTGTGTGTGTATGATACAATATATTATACTGTGTGTGTATGATACAATATATTATACTGTGTGTGTGTGATACAATATATTATACTGTGTGTGTATGATACAATATATTATACTGTGTGTGTGATACAATATATTATACTGTGTGTGTATGATACAATATATTATACTGTGTGTGTGTGATACAATATATTATACTGTGTGTGTGTGATACAATATATTATACTGTGTGTGTGATACAATATATTATACTGTGTGTGTGTGATACAATATATTATACTGTGTGTGTGTGATACAATATATTATACTGTGTGTGTGATACAATATATTATACTGTGTGTGTGTGATACAATATATTATACTGTGTGTGTGTGATACAATATATTATACTGTGTGTATGATACAATATATTATACTGTGTGTGTGATACAGTATAATATATTGTATCACACACACAGTATAATATATTGTATCACACACACAGTATAATATATTGTATCATACACACACAGTATAATATATTGTATCACACACACAGTATAATATATTGTATCATACACACACAGTATAATATATTGTATCACACACACAGTATAATATATTGTATCACACACACACAGTATAATATATTGTATCACACACACACAGTATAATATATTGTATCATACACAGTATAATATATTGTATCACACACACAGTATAATATATTGTGTGTGTGATACAATATATTATACTGTGTGTATGATACAATATATTATACTGTGTGTGTGTGATACAATATATTATACTGTGTGTGATATAATACAATATATTATACTGTGTGTGATACAATATATTATACTGTGTGTGTGATACAATATATTATACTGTGTGTGTGATACAATATATTATACTGTGTGTGTATGATACAATATATTATACTGTGTGTGTATGATACAATATATTATACTGTGTGTGTATGATACAATATATTATACTGTGTGTGTATGATACAATATATTATACTGTGTGTATGATACAATATATTATACTGTGTGTGTATGATACAATATATTATACTGTGTGTGTATGATACAATATATTATACTGTGTGTGTATGATACAATGTATTATACTGTGTGTATGATACAATGTATTATACTGTGTGTGTATGATACAATATATTATACTGTGTGTGTATGATACAATATATTATACTGTGTGTGTGATACAATATATTATACTGTGTGTGTGTGATACAATATATTATACTGTGTGTGTGATACAATATATTATACTGTGTGTGTGATACAATATATTATACTGTGTGTGTGTGATACAATATATTATACTGTGTGTGTGATACAATATATTATACTGTGTGTGTATGATATAATATATTATACTGTGTGTGTGATACAATATATTATACTGTGTGTGTGATACAATATATTATACTGTGTGTGTGTGATACAATATATTATACTGTGTGTGTGTGATACAATATATTATACTGTGTGTGTATGATACAATATATTATACTGTGTGTGTATGATACAATATATTATACTGTGTGTGTATGATACAATATATTATACTGTGTGTGTGATACAATATATTATACTGTGTGTGTGATACAATATATTATACTGTGTGTGTGATACAATATATTATACTGTGTGTATGATACAATATATTATACTGTGTGTGTATGATACAATATATTATACTGTGTATGATACAATATATTATACTGTGTGTGTGTGATACAATATATTATACTGTGTGTGTGATACAATATATTATACTGTGTGTGTGATACAATATATTATACTGTGTGTGTATGATACAATATATTATACTGTGTGTGTGATACAATATATTATACTGTGTGTGTATGATATAATATATTATACTGTGTGTGTGATACAATATATTATACTGTGTGTGTATGATACAATATATTATACTGTGTGTGTATGATACAATATATTATACTGTGTGTGTATGATACAATATATTATACTGTGTGTGTGATACAATATATTATACTGTGTGTATGATACAATATATTATACTGTGTGTGTATGATACAATATATTATACTGTGTGTATGATACAATATATTATACTGTGTGTGTGATACAATATATTATACTGTGTGTATGATACAATATATTATACTGTGTGTGTATGATACAATATATTATACTGTGTGTATGATACAATATATTATACTGTGTGTGTATGATACAATATATTATACTGTGTATGATACAATATATTATACTGTGTGTGTGTGATACAATATATTATACTGTGTGTGTGTGATACAATATATTATACTGTGTGTGTGTGATACAATATATTATACTGTGTGTGTGATACAATATATTATACTGTGTGTGTGATACAATATATTATACTGTGTGTGTGATACAATATATTATACTGTGTGTGTGATACAATATATTATACTGTGTGTGTATGATACAATATATTATACTGTGTGTGTGATACAATATATTATACTGTGTGTGTGTGATACAATATATTATACTGTGTGTGTGTGATACAATATATTATACTGTGTGTGTGATACAATATATTATACTGTGTGTGTATGATATAATATATTATACTGTGTGTGTGATACAATATATTATACTGTGTGTGTATGATACAATATATTATACTGTGTGTGTATGATACAATATATTATACTGTGTGTGTATGATACAATATATTATACTGTGTGTGTGATACAATATATTATACTGTGTGTGTGATACAATATATTATACTGTGTGTGTGATACAATATATTATACTGTGTGTGTGATACAATATATTATACTGTGTGTGTGATACAATATATTATACTGTGTGTGTGTGATACAATATATTATACTGTGTGTGATATAATACAATATATTATACTGTGTGTGATACAATATATTATACTGTGTGTGTGATACAATATATTATACTGTGTGTGTATGATACAATATATTATACTGTGTGTGTGTGATACAATATATTATACTGTGTGTGTGATACAATATATTATACTGTGTGTGTATGATACAATATATTATACTGTGTGTGTATGATACAATATATTATACTGTGTGTGTGATACAATATATTATACTGTGTGTGTGATACAATATATTATACTGTGTGTGTGATACAATATATTATACTGTGTGTATGATACAATATATTATACTGTGTGTGTATGATACAATATATTATACTGTGTGTGTGATACAATATATTATACTGTGTGTGTATGATACAATATATTATACTGTGTGTGTGATACAATATATTATACACTGTGTGTGTGATACAATATATTATACTGTGTGTGTGATACAATATATTATACTGTGTGTGTGATACAATATATTATACTGTGTGTATGATACAATATATTATACTGTGTGTGTATGATACAATATATTATACTGTGTGTGTGATACAATATATTATACTGTGTGTGTATGATACAATATATTATACTGTGTGTGTGATACAATATATTATACACTGTGTGTGTGATACAATATATTATACTGTGTGTGTGATACAATATATTATACTGTGTGTGTGATACAATATATTATACTGTGTGTGTATGATACAATATATTATACTGTGTGTGTGATACAATGTATTATACTGTGTGTGTATGATACAATATATTATACTGTGTGTATGATACAATATATTATACTGTGTGTATGATACAATATATTATACTGTGTGTATGATACAATATATTATACTGTGTGTGATACAATATATTATACTGTGTGTGATACAATATATTATACTGTGTGTGTATGATACAATATATTATACTGTGTGTATGATACAATATATTATACTGTGTGTGTATGATACAATATATTATATTATACTGTGTGTGTATGATACAATATATTATACTGTGTGTGTATGATACAATATATTATACTGTGTGTATGATACAATATATTATACTGTGTGTATGATACAATATATTATACTGTGTGTGTGATACAATATATTATACTGTGTGTGTATGATACAATATATTATACTATGTGTGTGTGATACAATATATTATACTGTGTGTGTGATACAATATATTATACTGTGTGTGTGTGATACAATATATTATACTGTGTGTGTGATACAATATATTATACTGTGTGTGTGATACAATATATTATACTGTGTGTGATATAATACAATATATTATACTGTGTGTGATACAATATATTATACTGTGTGTGTGATACAATATATTATACTGTGTGTGTGATACAATATATTATACTGTGTGTGTATGATACAATATATTATACTGTGTGTATGATACAATATATTATACTGTGTGTGTGTGATACAATATATTATACTGTGTGTGTATGATACAATATATTATACTGTGTGTGTGATACAATATATTATACTGTGTGTGTGATACAATATATTATACTGTGTGTGTGATACAATGTATTATACTGTGTGTATGATACAATATATTATACTGTGTGTGTATGATACAATATATTATACTGTGTGTGTGTGATACAATATATTATACTGTGTGTGTGTGATACAATATATTATACTGTGTGTGTGATACAATATATTATACTGTGTGTGTATGATACAATATATTATACTGTGTGTGTGATACAATATATTATACTGTGTGTGTGATACAATATATTATACTGTGTGTGTGATACAATATATTATACTGTGTGTATGATACAATATATTATACTGTGTGTGTGTGATACAATATATTATACTGTGTGTGTGTGATACAATATATTATACTGTGTGTGTGTGATACAATATATTATACTGTGTGTATGATACAATATATTATACTGTGTGTGTGATACAATATATTATACTGTGTGTGATATAATACAATATATTATACTGTGTGTGTGTGATACAATGTATTATACTGTGTGTGTGTGATACAATATATTATACTGTGTGTGATATAATACAATATATTATACTGTGTGTGTGTGATACAATGTATTATACTGTGTGTGTGATATAATATATTATACTGTGTGTGTGATACAATATATTATACTGTGTGTATGATACAATATATTATACTGTGTGTGTATGATACAATATATTATACTGTGTGTGTGATACAATGTATTATACTGTGTGTGTATGATACAATATATTATACTGTGTGTGTGATACAATATATTATACTGTGTGTATGATACAATATATTATACTGTGTGTGTGATACAATATATTATACTGTGTGTGTATGATACAATATATTATACTGTGTGTGTATGATACAATATATTATACTGTGTGTGTGATACAATATATTATACTGTGTGTATGATACAATATATTATACTGTGTGTGTATGATACAATATATTATACTGTGTGTGTGATACAATATATAATACTGTGTGTGTGATATGTATATATATATATATATGTAGGATATGTATGTATATGATATATATGTATGTATTTGTATGTATATGTGTATGATATGTATATAATATTTAGTATATTAACAGTCATCTTTGTCCCCCCCCAGCCTCCTTCTTCCTCCGGGGATCACGGAGACGCACTACACAGAGGACGGAGAGGAGGTGACTGTGACCCTCAACCACACGGTAGGTTCTGAGACGCTGCACATCTCCATTGTGTTACCTGTCAGGATCATAGATCACATTATCACTGACACCATGATGTAAGAGGAAATCACAGGCCGTGCTTCTCCGAGTCCTTTCTTCCTGTATACAGGACAGATTAGTGCTGGGTATATAATCCTTAAAGAGGTATCCCATGTATGGCTTATCTACCACATATCTACCTGGGGACCTGAGGATTTGATGGGATATATATATATATATATATATATCCTCCTGGGGACCTGAGGATATGTGGGGATATGTGTGTATATATATATATATATATATATATATATATATATATATATATATATATATATATATATATATCCACCTGGGGACCTGAGGATATGTGGGGATATATATATATATATCCACCTGGGGACCTGAGGATATGTGGGGGTATATATATATATATCCACCTGGGGACCTGAGGATATGTGGGGATATATATATATATATCCACCTGGGGACCTGAGGATATGTGGGGATATATATATATATATCCACCTGGGGACCTGAGGATATGTGGGGATATATATATATATATATATATATCCACCTGGGGACCTGAGGATATGTGGGGATATATATATATATATATATATATCCACCTGGGGACCTGAGGATATGTGGGGATATATATATATATCCACCTGGGGACCTGAGGATATGTGGGGATATGTATATATATATATATCCACCTGGGGACCTGAGGATATGTGGGGATATGTATATATATATATATATACCTCCATATTATGCTGTGGTTTACGTATTGGTATTTTTGGTTTACCTGTTGCTTTAATCCCTGTTAAACCTTAAAAACTTTGTTGTTAGGGGAGTGTGTATGAGGTGAACCATGTGACTCATCTGCCCAATGGGAGTCCTCCGGATCGGCCCCTTCTATAATGTGGTAGGAGTTCAGTTTATGCTGAGGTGCAGTTTGGAGGAGTCTGGAGTGAGTCTGTGAGGTGTTCTGAGGAGGCCTCAAATCCTGCACCCGCACATCTTCTACAGTTTATCCCCACACCCGGGGCCAACGTCACAGCCTAGCAGTAAGCACTTAAAGGGGTACTCCGCTGTACGACATCTTAACCCCTATCCAAGGGAAAGGGGATAAGGTGTCCGACCGCGGGGGTCCTGCTGCTTGGACCCCCCGTGATCTCCTGCAGCACCTGGCATTCTAAGCAAACGCCGAGTTCCTGCAGCAGTGGGCGTGATGTCACAGCCACGCCCCCTCGTGATGTAACGCCACGCCTCCTCCATTCATGTCTATGGGAGGGGGCGTGTTGATAGACACGCCCCCTCCCATAGACATGAATGGAGGGGCATGGCTGGACGTCATGAGGGGGCGTGGCCTTGACTTCACGATCACAGTCTCTGGCACCGAGCGCTCTGAACAAAATGTTCACAATGCTGCAGCACCGGAGGACCCCTTTAAGTCCCGGGGATTCAAGTCAGTCATACAAGTCAACAAAGTCAAGCGTGGGTTTCAGTCATACACAGCACAATCTACTATAAGTCCCAGCAAGCCGATAAGCTTCCAAGGTTCACCCTGCACCTCTCTTTATACTAATCTGAGGTGTAACGGATTTTATCATCTATCCTGCCTCAGTAAAGTCAGTTTTTCCATAACCTTGCGTCGGAGTACTTTTTGCCCCGTGCCTGGCCCAGGAGACGCTGGCTCAACCTCGGTTGGTGTATAGGCTAACCATGCCCTGGCGTCACGAAAAGGTTCATTTGCACATTACCCTCACCCGACACCACATATTTACCACTTATCCACCTGAGGGATGTGGTTGATATATATATATATATATATATATATATATATATATATATATATACACTTGAAGTGGATAAGTGGTATATCCATCAATTATATATCTATTTCCATGTTTTATCACTACAACCACTCCTATCCTCCTCTTACATACAGGCGCACTGTTACTACCATGGTCAGGTGAAGGGTCACGAGGGGTCTTCGGTGGTCCTCAGTACCTGCTCAGGGATCAGGTAAGACAATAAGTCAAGATGTGAAGACATTTAGATGTTATACGGTCTCCATAATAACCCTGGATTCTTATTTTCATCCTTATATCCAGCGGCCTCATTGCCCTGGACGCCAACAACAGCTTCTACCTCCACCCTGTGGCCGGGCAGAACTCCGGAGCCCACATGTTGTACCAGACCAAGCACCTGCCCATTAAAGGAGGGAGCTGTGGGCATGAAGGGCACCCGCATCCTGCCACCTCTCACTTGGATGACTTCATCTCCCAGCCCGGGCACCACAGGGTAAGGCGGGCATTGACCCATCAGAGTGACGAACAAGGCCAGTCGACAAACCATGTCTCAATAGTATCCACCATAGTATTGTAATATGAATTAACCACCTGGATGCATAGAACAGTGGTCCCCAAACTGTGCCGTCGGCTGTCCGGGCATGCTGGGAGTTGTAGTTTTGCAACAGCTGGAGGACAACCGTTTGGAGACGTGGGTGGGCATAGGTTTACAGTGGCATCTAGTGGTCACAGTATAGAACTGATTTAGCAATTTGGCATCATAGTGTTATATCGCCACCTGCTGGTTGAGTTATGAAGTGTCTCCTGTAAAGATGATAGAATGGCATGTATGCAGACAGGGTGTGATAGAATAATAATAATATAAATAATAATAATATAAATAATAATAATAAAAAATAATAATAATTAAAATAAATAATGATACACAATGATAATTTAAATAATTTCGGTAATAATAATGAAAAATGTTATAAAAGAATAAAAATAAGAATAAAAAATAAATAATAATACAAATAATAAGAAAAATAATATAATAAACATAATTATAATGATACTAATAAGTTATGTTTTATAGTAGGTGTCAGGGATTTAGCTGGACAGCACCTCACAGCTGATATCTGATCTTATGTACAATCCATCCTTACTCATTGCAGATGAAGAGGAACGTCTGGGGGGCTCAGAAGTACATGGAACTCTATATTGTCGCTGATCACTCCATGGTGAGTTTTATCACATCTAACAAAATACATGTTGTCAATCTAAAACTAATGTTGGGGTCTTATATGTCAATCACTATTTCATTTACAGTATTGTCTAATTTACATACAACAGGCTTTCCCTATCTCTGGTGCTAAAATCTCCTCACCTTCTTGGAGTCCAGTCCCTTCTTACCAGCTAATTCTAGTCTCTCTCCTTCTCTGTATATCTCCTCGCTGTCTTCCATGTGTTTTCACATTTTGAGTCATTCTGGGGTAGTCAGAGATCCCATCGCTGTTCCTTTTTCCTTAGCTTTGGTTATAATGCCCCACAAGCTCCTTTCCCCTTCTTATAGCTCTAGTCCTTCAGTTTTCCTGGTACACATCCTCTCACTTTCTTTGTCTTCACCCTGTCTCACTATTTGCTTTAGGATGGTTAGTGATCCCATCTCTGTCCCTCTTTTTTGCTTTAAGTACATTTGTGGTCTGGGCTACATGATGCGGTCGTCGTATCCTAACCAGTATCCTAACTTTAAACAACTAAAATTAACACCCAATCAACAAATCCTGATCACCAACTACCTAACTAAGCAGCCTGAGGTGTGCCATGACTGCTGCGTGAGAGTACACCTAAAGAGGGCCAAAACTCAGAAATGTAAAACATAACCCCATATTAACAACACTACAAGCTCCTTGCTAAGTGAGCTCCTAAATATTTGATACTAACCGTAAGAACTACCAAACATGAGCTAACATCAACCTGCCCTTTTAAGTCATGGCAAGCAAGCACAGCAAACCATGCAGAATTCAAAAATTACTTCAAAAAAGCAGCCTGAAAATGAAACCAAAAGGGTAGACCCCAAGTGACCTAACCCAAATGCGTCTAGGATTAACCTACAACCTCAAGCATAGCTCCTTGCAAAGATGCTGTAACCCCATGTTTCTGAAATCCTGAGGTAATAATAATAGACTAACCAATAGAGATCGACCGATTATCGGTTTGGCCGATATTATCGGCCGATAATCACGATTTTGGGCATTATCGGTATCGGCAATTACCTTGCCGATAAGCCGATTTAGCCCCCCCCCCCGACCAGCCGCACCGCGACCGCCCCCCGACCCGCCGCACCGCGTCGCACCCCCAACCGCACCGCCCCGGCCCCATTCCCTCCCCCATCCCCGGTTATATTATTACCTGTTCCCGGGGCCCACGCTACTTCTGGCTCCTGCTGTGTCCTGCGTTACGCTGTGCGCAATGACGAGTGACGTGACGTGCGCGACGTGACGTCACCGTGACAGCACAGTGACAGCTCAGGAGGACGCCACCGGAGCCTGATGTAGAGTGGACCCCGGGCCCAGGTAATTATAAAACCAGGCATGGGGGAGGCAATGGGGCCGGGGCGTTGGGGGGTGCGACGCAGCGCGGCGGTAGGGGGCGCGGAGCGGTGCGGCCGTGGGGGGAGCGGTGCGGGGGTGGCGGTGATAGGACTCAGGACCCCCGGACAGGCAGGGGGAGAGTAGCGGGTTGCGGCGGCGGCGGCCTATTGTACCACAAAAGCCACTGCAGTGCATTGATTTAAAGCTCCCGCTTTAAATCAATGATCTGCATCGGTGTTGCGGGGGGATAAATAGCCGATAACTTATCGGCTATCGGCCCTAACCTCCACCAAGTATCGTATCGGCCCTAAAAAAACGATATCGGTCGATCCCTACTAACCAAGTACTGCATTGCTTTCCATGACATGTGGCTATGCAGGCGTTCCCAGCAATCCTTGATTAACATGCTTGTACGGCTATGGGGTTCATCTAAAGCAAAAGAAGGACATACTGGAAAGTCTGTACATTCTAATGAAAGGCCATTCAGTAAGTACACCCCACCATTCCTTTAGCTCATCTACTAAAGATCTGACTACCCGGACAGAACCTAACTCACGACGACAACTATCTACAATGACCTCATCTGACCAAAGCCAAAGTTTGAGAGGCCAAAACTCAATTGTGCAAATAGGCACCAGGATGTAATCAAAGACACCCCTATTCTAATTCAACAGACCTAGCCACTTCAGTAATGAACTCCTCTGATTCCTGTGAATGAAGTGTCGACCTCAAGATAATTAATTGCATTTCTAACAGTAAAGCAAACAAATTCAAGAAAATAAATGATGTCATTGCCGACCTTAATACGTGCTTTGTCTAACAAGAGCGAGTGACTTCCCAGACAACCGTCTAACCCGAAGAGCATACTCGAAAATCAGAATCGTCACCAATCATCGTACTCATGCCTAAGACATTACACTGAGATCCAATCAGTATCCATAGCTAAAAAAGAAAAAAGAAAACCTTGTCGCCAGCCTGAAACTGAGTCAGATTGAAATTGGAATTGACCTGTAAGCGTGACAGGCCTTATCGAAACAAAGCAACATATCCAACAACCATGACTATTAAACCCAACAAATATGTGTAACTAATAATGTCATTGCCAACCCGAAGCCGTGACAGGTTGTAATCTTGATTGACTTGTGGACGTGACCAGTAGTGATGAGCGGAGTTACAGTACTTCAATTCTGCATGAACCTCGTGGCTCGGCAGTTGCTGACTTTATCCTGTATAAATTAGTTCAGCTTTCAGGTGCTCTGGTAGGCTGAAAAAGGTGGATACAGTCCTAGGAGACTCTCCTAGGACTGTATACACTTTTCCCAGCCCACCGGAGCACCTGAAAGCTGAATTAATTTATGCAGGCTAAAGTCAGCAACTGCCGAGCCACGAGGTTCATGCAGAATTGAAGTACTGTAACTCCGCTCATCTCTAGTGACCAGTCTCAATGGAATACCAAGCTATATCCCTGTATGCACAATACAATACTAAAACAACGTACTGACTCACCCAATCAAATACTGGAACACCAAAACTAAATGCAGTAACTTGTGTGCCGACTAAAAAACAAAACCAAAAAAAGTATGTATAGAAAAAAAGTATATGAGCAAATGCACCGAATGTTCCCCCTGCAGACGTGGCAGGCATGACAAGTGTAGCTCGTGAATAAAACAAAGAAATTTGACCTGGAGACAGGACTGGTTTACATAACCCACCATGACTAAAGCAACAAGCACCTAATAGACCTACTAACCAATGACTATGCGTGTAAGGTCATGCTGATCTGGTGGCGACTGAAAGCATATCCATCATAAATGTGCCACGTATAAGCCTGCAGATATAGCCGACAGACTGGTATATGACAGCTTGAGAGCCATGAAGTTATTGCCCTGAAGCTGAGACAGTAACAATAACTGCACGGTGCATCCACCTGCAGACGTGGCAGGTATGCCGGGTATACATTGCCTATGTGTCAAAAGGTTACTGCTCCGAAAACGTGTCAGTAACCATAACCAGTGTAGTGCAACCCAAATACAAACATCGGTAAACCGTGATGTTATTGCACTGAAGACGTGTCAGTAACAATAACTGTGCGGTGCCTCCCTCCTGCAGACGTGGCAGGCATTATGGGTATACCACCGCCTATATGTCATAATGGCAACGTACTTTAGTAGTGTCCATAAAATAACCGCTCGATATGTCCCTGCAGACATGGCAAGCATGACAAATAACACCCCAATATGCGTATGCATTCAAACATCCTTGGCGTGGCGAATTGATGACACGAAAACTACTAATAGCCTAAGAATGTTCACGCCATGTTGCATAAGCACAATGCAATTTAACCCAATATAATGCTAAGAACGTGAAGCATGCACATAGTAGTTACATAGTTAGTACGGTCGAAAAAAGACATATGTCCATCAAGTTCAACCAGGGAATTGAAGGGTAGGGGTGTGGCGCGATATTGGGGAAGGGATGGGATTTTATATCTCTTTATATGCATTAATGTTATTTTGTTCCAGGAATGTATCTAATCCTGTTTTAAAGCTGTTAATTTTTCCTGCTGTGACCAGTTCCTGAGGTAGACTGTTCCATAAGTTCACAGTTCTCATGGTAAAGAAGGCGTGTCGCCCCTTGAGACTAAACTTTTTCTTCTCCAGACTGAGGGAGTGCCCCCTCGTCCTTTGGGGGGGGTTTAACCTGGAACAGTTTTTCTCCATATTTTTTGTATGGGCCATTAATATACTTATATATATTTATCATATCCCCCCTTAAACGTCTCTTCTCAAGACTAAACAATTGTAACTCCTTTAATCGTTTCTCATAGCTAAGATGTTCCATGCCCCATATTAGTTACATAAAGATGACTAACAACAAATGCACAGTATTGAGCTATGCCTGCATGTACTGTAGCTTATGTACAAGCTGATGATGTGTAAATAGTAAGTGCAACATATGTACAGAATAAACCATAAACATGTGCCCAGTATTTCCATATGCATAAACCCTACATTACAGATATTATCCATGAAACACATGACCATAACACTACGCACAGAATAAAATGCTATAAGAGAACAGCAGACTGAAAAACTAACTGCCTATGCACAACTCACTGCTACCAACACCTGCTCATACTAAAGCTATGAGTGTATGTACAGAAAGTTGCTAAAACGTATGCACAGAATGCTGTGAGTGCTAAACACTATGCCGTGTACAAATAAATGCTCTAACCGTACTAACCGTAGCAGTCAATGCCATAACCCTATGCACAAATCAGTGCTCTAACCATGCACCGAACACCCGCTAACGTATATCAGAAATAAACGTAGAACATAGGTAAAAGAAAAACATCGGCGATTCACCAATTCTTCTTGCAATAACATACAAAATACAAATAGTATCGGGGGTGGACTAGTCCGGGTGGGAGGTACAGGTGGGTGACAGCAGCCGTTGTTTCGCACTAGTTCAGTGCTTCGTTGGGCCTCCAGGCCCGACGAAGCACTGAACTAGTGCAAAACAACAGCTGCTGTCGCCCACCTGTATATATATACGTGTTGTGAACTTAACATGTATGCTATGAACAACTATGAAATAAACGTGCCAAGACACCAAGTATGGTGTGAATGCTAAGAATGTATGCGTGATGTAAGCACTAAGAGCATATCCATTGTAAAAACTATAAACGTATGCGAGATATGCCAGCTGAGAACACATACAAGACCCCGAAAGCTATGAACAGACGCGAAACATAAATGCTATGAATGTATGCGTGACCTAACCTTATGAACATGGAGACGTCATTGCTAAGTTGGTAGACATGAAGCTGCGAACGTCCGTGTGATATAACTACTCTGCACGTGACATGAATACTATGAACACATTTGAGGAAAATGCTGTGAATGTATGTGACGCAATACTGCTATGAACGTATGCAAGACATAATTGCTATAAACGTATGCAAGACATAATTGCTATGAACGTATGCAAGACATAATTGCTATGAACGTATGCAAGACATAATTGCTATGAACGTATGCAAGACATAATTGCTATGAACGTATGCAAGACATAATTGCTATGAACGTATGCAAGACATAATTGCTATGAACGTATGCAAGGCATAATTGCCATGAACGTATGCAAGGCATAATTGCCATGAACGTATGCAAGACATAATTGCTATGAACGTATGCAAGACATAATTGCTATGAACGTATGCAAGACATAATTGCTATGAACGTATGCAAGACATAATTGCTATGAACGTATGCAAGACATAATTGCTATGCTGTGAATGTATGTGACACAATACTGCTATGAACGTATGCAAGACCTAATTGCTATGAACATATGCAAGACATAATTGCTATGAACGTATGCAAGACATAATTGCTATGAACGTATGCAAGACATAATTGCTATGAACGTATGCAAGACACAATTGCTATGAACGTATGCAAGAGATAATTGCTATGAACGTATGCAAGACATAATTGCTATGAACGTATGCAAGAGATAATTGCTATGAACGTATGCAAGACATAATTGCTATGCTGTGAATGTATGTGACACAATACTGCTATGAACGTATGCAAGACATAATTGCTATGAACGTATGCAAGACATAATTGCTATGAACGTATGCAAGAGATAATTGCTATGAACGTATGCAAGACATAATTGCTATGCTGTGAATGTATGTGACACAATACTGCTATGAATGTATGCAAGACATAATTGCTATGAACGTATGCAAGAGATAATTGCTATGAACGTATGCAAGACATAATTGCTATGAACGTATGCAAGACATAATTGCTATGAACGTATGCAAGAGATAATTGCTATGAACGTATTCAAGACATAATTACTATGTTGTGAATGTATGTGACACAATACTGCTATGAACGTATGCAAGACATAATTGCTATGAACGTATGCAAGACATAATTGCTATGAACGTATTCAAGACATAATTGCTATGAACGTATGCAAGACATAATTGCTATGAACGTATGCAAGACATAATTGCTATGAACGTATGCAAGAGATAATTGCTATGAACGTATGCAAGACATAATTGCTATGAACGTATGCAAGACATAATTGCTATGAACGTACGCAAGACATCATTGCTATGAACGTATGCAAGAGATAATTGCTATGAACGTATGCAAGACATAATTGCTATGAACGTATGCAAGAGATAATTGCTATGAACGTATGCAAGACATAATTGCTATGAACGTATGCAAGACATAATTGCTATGAACGTATGCAAGACATAATTGCTATGCTGTGAATGTATGTGACACAATACTGCTATGAACGTATGCAAGACCTAATTGCTATGAACGTATGCAAGAGATAATTGCTATGAACGTATGCAAGACATAATTGCTATGAACGTATGCAAGACATAATTGCTATGAACGTATGCAAGAGATAATTGCTATGAACGTATGCAAGACATAATTGCTATGCTGTGAATGTATGTGACACAATACTGCTATGAATGTATGCAAGACATAATTGCTATGAACGTATGCAAGACATAATTGCTATGAACGTATGCAAGAGATAATTGCTATGAACGTATGCAAGACATAATTGCTATGAACGTATGCAAGACATAATTGCTATGAACGTATGCAAGAGATAATTGCTATGAACGTATTCAAGACATAATTACTATGTTGTGAATGTATGTGACACAATACTGCTATGAACGTATGCAAGACATAATTGCTATGAATGTATGCAAGACATAATTGCTATGAACGTATGCAAGACATAATTGCTATGAACGTATTCAAGACATAATTGCTATGAACGTATGCAAGAGATAATTGCTATGAACGTATGCAAGACATAATTGCTATGAACGTACGCAAGACATAATTGCTATGAACGTATGCAAGACATAATTGCTATGAACGTATGCAAGAGATAATTGCTATGAACGTATGCAAGACATAATTGCTATGAACGTATGCAAGAGATAATTGCTATGAACGTATGCAAGAGATAATTGCTATGAACGTATGCAAGAGATAATTGCTATGAACGTATGCAAGACATAATTGCTATGAACGTATGCAAGACATAATTGCTATGAACGTATGCAAGACATAATTGCTATGAACGTATGCAAGACATAATTGCTATGAACGTATGCAAGACATAATTGCTATGAACTTTAGCGTAAAGCTAAGAACCAAAGCGTGATATAACGCTGTGAACGTACGAATGATAGAACTGTGAACGTGAGCGAGACATAGTGACACAAACGTTACGAGACATAAGAATGAGAAGAAACCAACATACACATTGACCCTGATTTACTAAGAGTGTTGTGTAGGTTTCTTTGTGCGTTTTAATACCCTACAATTTTTTTCCACGGTGTTTACTAAGGTTTCTCTACATTTTTATTTTTTATTCTTTTTTACACCTGTTCTGATCTGTCGGGTTTTCCTCAGCTGAAATCCACCACATTATCTTGGGTTTTTGTGAAAGTGTCGGGAACACGCACCCTTTTCAACAACCACGCCCCCTTTACCCAATGGCCATGCCTCTTTTTGGGGTTTTCTTAGTAAAATGTAGAGTTAACAAAGAAACGTGGAAAAAAAATTAGGGGACCACGTAAACCCAAGATAAACTCTATTTCATCCGGCATTAATTATAATCAGAATGGGGACTAGTCTAGTGTGTCCAGGATGTGCTTAATAACTTAACTTTTATTAATCCGCTTAAAAAATGAAAAAATTGTGTCCAAGTGATGTAATATCAATTTATAATTACTCGGTCAAAGTACATAGGATGTAGATACTCAGCTCATCTGGGACTCTGCAGGGCCCAGCCAGTCCCAAATGACCATTCACCCGGAATATCGTGAATGATTTACCAAATGGGTGAACTAATACAGTGCTCCCTCAAGTTACAATATTAATCGGTACCGGGACGACCATTGTATGTTGAAACCATTGTATGTTGAGACCAGAACTCTATGGAAACCTGGTAATTGGTTCTGTAACCCCCAAAATGTCATCCAAAAATAGGAAAAGGTGAGGATTAAAGAAAAATAAGTAGATAAGTAATGGAGATAAAGCAAATCCTTATATATAAAAGTAAGAAAGATCTGCTGGGAGCTGTAAATCACTGTCTATGTCAGTGTTTCCCAACCAGGGTGCCTCCAGCTGTTGCAAAACTACAACTCCCAGCATGCCCGGACAGCCGTTGGCTGTCCGGGCATGCTGGGAGTTGTAGTTTTGCAACAGCTGGAGGCATCCTGGTTGGGAAACAATGGTTTATGTAGAGGACAGGAGCTTCTTCAGGGTCCTATACAGTACACACAGTGTACCAAATGGAGCCACCCTTACTTGGTGTTCAAAGGAGCAACCAACCCTGGCACAGGTAAGTAGTAGTACAGAACTTGTAGTTCCTCACTGTACTGTAGGGGGCGCTACCAGACATCCAGTCAGTGCATGCACTTCAGTAATAGAGGTGATTTACCAGTAAAATGCCCATTCTGATTGGTCAGTTCTTCCAGTTGTGACACGTTTCACAGATCTGGACGGTCTGTTCATTGTATGTTGAGTCTAGTTTCAAGTTACAATGGTCCAGAAAAGACCGTTGTATGTTGAAACTATTGTATGTTGAGGCCATTGTAAGCTGAGGGATCACTGTATATATATATATATATATATATATATATATATATATATATATATATATCCGCCGACGCGTTTCTACTGGCTGATTTTTAGCCAGTGTCCTCAGGGGGTACGGAACAAAACAGCTACGACCGAGAAAGGCACTGGTTAAAGCCGTCCACCAGTATCCTTAAATATCTGTTAAAACTATAGCTACAAGTTGATGCCATCATATATTTAAAGTCACATAGCAATAACACTGTATCAATAGTAATGCTTGGCGTAGCAGTCATGTGACCAGAGTACCTAGAGAAAAGAATTCTCTCCCTATACAACCTGCAATGGAAAGCAAACCATGCAAGTACAATACATGTTGGCTGTGGGAGACACAAAAAAACAAAAAACAAAAAACTATCCCCATTGGTCACTGAACCAGCAGACCAGCGAATCGTGCGTAACAGACAGACTATAGTACTATAGTATCAGGTCCAAGTTCTGAAAAGTGTTTTTTTTTTTTTTTTTGCAGGTGGATTAAAGATTCCTGGCTTCATACTTCTTTGCTGGCAGTAGTGACCAATGGGGATAGTTTTTTTGTTTGTTTTTTTTTGTCTCCCACAGCCAACATGTATTGTACTTGCATTGTTTGCTTTCCATTGCAGGTTGTATAGGGAGAGAATTCTTTTCTCTAGGTACTCTGGTCACATGACTGCTACGCCAAGCATTACTATTGATACAGTGTTATTGCTATGTGACTTTAAATATGTGATGGCATCAACTTGTAGCTATTGTTTTAGCAGATATTTAAGGATACTGGTGGACGGCTTTAACCAGTGCCTTTCTCGGTCGTAGCTGTTTTGTTCCGTACCCCCTGAGGACACTGGCTAAAAATCAGCCAGTAGAAACGCGTTGGCGGTTATATATATATATATATATATATATATATATATACACACACAGTGATCCCTCAACTTACAATGGCCTCAACATACAATAGTTTCAACACACAATGGTCTTTTCTGGACCATTGTAACTTGAAACCAGACTCAACATACAATGTACAGACAGTCCAGATATGTGAAACGTGTCACAACTGGAAGAACTGACCAATCAGAATGGGCATTTTACTGGTAAATCACCTGTATTACTGAAGTGCATGCACTGACTGGATGTCTGGTACCGCCCCCTACAGTACAGGGAGGAACTACAAGTTCTGAACTACCACTTACCTGTGCCAGGGTTGGTTGCTCCTTTGAACACCAAGTGAGGGCGGCTCTATTTGGGACACTGTGTACTGTATAGGACCCTGAAGAAGCTCCTGTCCTCTACATAAACCATTGTTTCCCAACCAGGGTGCCTCCAGCTGTTGCAAAACTACAACTCCCAGCATGCCCGGACAGCCAACGGCTGTCCGGGCATGCTGGGAGTTGTAGTTTTGCAACAGCTGGAGGCACCCTGGTTGGGAAACACTGACATAGACAGTGATTACAGCTCCCAGCAGATCTTTCTTACTTTTATATGGAAGGATTTGCTTTATCTATATTAGTTATCTACTTATTTTTCTTTCATCCTCACTTTTTCCTATTTTTGGATGACATTTTGGTGCCTTTAGAACCAATTACCAGGTTTCCATAGAGTTCTGGTCTCAACATACAATGGTTTCAACATACAATGGTCGTCCCGGAACCGATTAATATTGTAACTTGAGGGAGCACTGTATTAGTTCCCCCATTTGGTAAATCATTCACGATATTCCGGGTGAATGGTCATTTGGGACTGGCTGGGCCCTGCAGAGTCCCAGATGAGCTGAGTATCTACATCCTATGTACTTTGACCGAGTAATTATAAATTGATATTACATCACTTGGACACAATTTTTTAATTTTTTTAAGCGGATTAATAAAAGTTACGTTATTAAGCACATCCTGGACACCCTAGACTAGTCCCCATTCTGATTATAATGTAGAGTTAGGCAGGTTTTTTTTAATTCTGGCACAAATTCTGGAGCACACAATCTGGTGCACAACGTGACAAAACATGTCGGGTTGGCAATAATAAATGGGGGCCAATATAAGCACATTAAACAAAATAACCAGGCTAGTAATTCATTCAGGTCTATGAATGTCTATAGACATGAATGGAGGGCGCATGGCGGCTGTGGACGCCCGTCCCATGGCACGGAGTGGAGTTCGCTCTGTGCACTGGATGACTGGGGTGCCATGCCGGAGATCGCAGGGGGGGCCCAGCAGCCGGACCCTCCGCAATCAGACACCATTGGATAGGGGATAAGATGTCTAGGGGAGGAGCCCCCCTTTAACCCTTAACCCTTTTACGTCCTGCGCCGGCTCCCGCGATATGAAGCGGGGTCGCGCTGCGACCCCGCATCACATCGCGTCGGTCCCGGCGCTCATCAACGGCCGGGACCCGCGGCTAATACCACACATCGCCGATCGCGGCAATGTGCGGTATTAACCCTTTAGAAGCGGCGGTCAAAGCTGACCGCCGCTTCTAAAGCGAAAGTGAAAGTATCCCGGCTAGTCAGTCGGGCTGTTCGGGACCGCCGCGGTGAAATTTCACCGCGGCGTCCCGAACAGCTTGCAGGACACCAGGAGGGCCCTTACCTGCCTCCTCGGTGTCCGATCGACGAATGACTGCTCCGTGCCTGAGATCCAGGCAGGAGCACTCAAGCGCCGATAACACTGATCACAGGCATGTTAATACACGCCAGTGATCAGCATAGGAGATCAGTGTGTGCAGTGTTATAGGTCCCTATGGGATAACAATGATCAGTATAAGAGATCAGTGTGTGCAGTGTTATAGGTCCCTATGGGATAACAATGATCAGTATAAGAGATCAGTGTGTGCAGTGTTATAGGTCCCTATGGGATAACAATGATCAGTGTAAGAGATCAGTGTGTGCAGTGTTATAGGTCCCTATGGGATAACAATGATCAGTATAAGAGATCAGTGTGTGCAGTGTTATAGGTCCCAATGGGATAACAATGATCAGTATAAGAGATCAGTGTGTGCAGTGTTATAGGTCCCTATGGGATAACAATGATCATTATAAGAGATCAGTGTGTGCAGTGTTATAGGTCCCTATGGGATAACAATGATCAGTATAAGAGATCAGTGTGTGCAGTGTTATAGGTCCCTATGGGATAACAATGATCAGTATAAGAGATCAGTGTGTGCAGTGTTATAGGTCCCAATGGGATAACAATGATCAGTATAAGAGATCAGTGTGTGCAGTGTTATAGGTCCCTATGGGATAACAATGATCAGTATAAGAGATCAGTGTGTGCAGTGTTATAGGTCCCTATGGGATAACAATGATCAGTATAAGAGATCAGTGTGTGCAGTGTTATAGGTCCCAATGGGATAACAATGATCAGTATAAGAGATCAGTGTGTGCAGTGTTATAGGTCCCTATGGGATAACAATGATCAGTATAAGAGATCAGTGTGTGCAGTGTTATAGGTCCCTATGGGATAACAATGATTAATGTAAGAGATCAGTGTGTGCAGTGTTATAGGTCCTTATGGGATAATAATGATCAGTATAAGAGATCAGTGTGTGCAGTGTTATAGGTCCCTATGGGATAACAATGATCAATGTAAGAGATCAGTGTGTGCAGTGTTATAGGTCCCTATGGGATAACAATGATCAGTATAAGAGATCAGTGTGTGCAGTGTTATAGGTCCCTATGGGATAACAATGATCAATGTAAGAGATCAGTGTGTGCAGTGTTATAGGTCCCTATGGGATAACAATGATCAGTATAAGAGATCAGTGTGTGCAGTGTTATAGGTCCCTATGGAATAACAATGATTAATGTAAGAGATCAGTGTGTGCAGTGTTATAGGTCCTTATGGGATAATAATGATCAGTATAAGAGATCAGTGTGTGCAGTGTTATAGGTCCCTATGGGATAACAATGATCAGGATGAGAGATCAGTGTGTGCAGTGTTATAGGTCCCTATGGGATAACAATGATCAGTATAAGAGATCAGTGTGTGCAGTGTTATAGGTCCCTATGGGATAACAATGATCAGTATAAGAGATCAGTGTGTGCAGTGTTATAGGTCCCTATGGGATAACAATGATCAGTATAAGAGATCAGTGTGTGCAGTGTTATAGGTCCCTATGGAATAACAATGATTAATGTAAGAGATCAGTGTGTGCAGTGTTATAGGTCCTTATGGGATAATAATGATCAGTATAAGAGATCAGTGTGTGCAGTGTTATAGGTCCCTATGGGATAACAATGATCAGGATGAGAGATCAGTGTGTGCAGTGTTATAGGTCCCTATGGGACCTATAACACTGCAAAAAAAAAAGTAAAAAAAAAGTGTTAATAAAGGTCATTTAACCCCTTCCCTAATAAAAGTTTGAATCACCCCCCTTTTCCCATAAAAAAAATAAAACAGTGTAAATAAAAATAAACATATGTGGTATCGCCGCATGCGCAAATGTCCGAACTATAAAAATATATAATTAATTAAACCGCACGGTCAATGGCGTACGCGCAAAAAAAATTCCAAAGTCCAAAAAAGCTTATTTTTGTCACTTTTTTATACCATTAAAAAATGAATAAAAAGTTATCAAAAAGTCCGATCGAAACAAAAATTGTAGCAATAAAAACTTCAGATAACGGCGCAAAAAATGAGCCCTCATACCGCCCTGTACGTGGAAAAATAAAAAAGTTATAGGGGTCAGAAGATGACAATTTTAAACATATACATTTTCCTGCATGTAGTTATGATTTTTTCTAGAAATACGACAAAATCAAATCTATATAAGTAGGGGATCATTTTATCCGTATGGACCTACAGAAAAAAGATAAGGTGTCATTTTTACCGAAATATGCACTACGTAGAAACGGAAGCCCCCAAAAGTTACAAAATGGCGTTTTTTCTTCGATTTTGTTGCACAATGATTTTTTTTTCCGTTTCGTCGTGAATTTTTGGGTAAAATGACTGATGTCGCTGAAAATTAGAATTGGTGACGCAAAAAATAAGCCACAATATGGATTTTTAGGTTGAAAATTGAAAGGGTTATGATTTTTAAAAGGTAAGGAGGAAAAAACGAAAGTGCAAAAACGGAAAAACCCTGAGTCCTTAAGGGGTTAAGCATAGGGATTTTCCTCGGGGAGGGGACCAGAATCTGGCGCACAATCTGACAAAACATGTCGGGTTTGCATTAGTAAATGAGGGCCAATATAAGCACATTAAACAAAATAACCAGGCTAGTAAACAAACATGATGTAAAATGCTATGAACAAACACCAAATGTAGTGACACGAATGTGTGAGATCAATGCTATGAATGATAAAACGCTGTGAACGTAAGTTTTTTTTTAATAATCGTTGATAAACCAACAAACACAATATATGAACATAAACAAAATAGCCATGCTAGTAATGAAAACATGATATGAAATGCTATGAACGTATGCAAAGTGTAAATGTAAAGAGCATAGGAGATAAATGCTATAACATGAGTGTGAAAAACTGGTATGACCATGAGCGTGAAATAACGCTATGCCCGTATGAAATACTATGTGAACCCCTGCACAGTAAGAACGGACGTCATTATGGAACGATTTCACATGCATGATTGGGGGCTATACTGCTGAACACCCTCCTCCATCCTAATTATTACTGCTTCACTGTTATAATACACAGGTACACTAGATGTACCATCCCTGTACATGCCATCATTGACGACATCCCGGTAAACTATGTCTGAAATATGAATACTACGAATAGAAGAAAGCACTGCAGGAAACACGAACAGATGCATACTATAACCTAGTACATGGTATGCAATGAAGGCCAGCATGCACTGACCACGTGTACTGGTATAAATGGAATGCAATGACTGGTGTAACAATGCAAACATGTATGAATTATTACACTAATACTGTACAGGCAGTACCGTATAATTAATGAAAAGAGGTTATGGAGCACCCTAGGCATATATACAACAACCCTCTACAGAGATTATAAAGAACCTGCCTATATTTAAATGTGTCTGCTCTATTCCTTGTGTGTTTTCACGTCATGATCGGTTCTGGGATAGTTTAGGACCCCATTGCAGTGCCTGTTTTTTTTTTTTTTTTTGCCTTTCTAACATGAGCCAACTTTTAGTTTTCATTTCTCTTCTCCCTTTGCAACTCCTATTTGTCTCTAGTCTACATGTGTTTTTCACATCATGATCAACTCTGGGATAGTTTAGGACCCCATTGCAGTGCCTGTTTTGTTTTTAACTCATTTTGCCTTTCTCACATGAGCCAACTTTTAGTTTTTCATTTCTCTTCTCCCTTTGAAACTCCTATTTGTCTCTAGTCTACATGTGTTTTTCACATCATGATCGACTCTGGGATAGTTTAAAACCCCATTGCAGTGCCTTATTCTCTTTCTTTGGTTAAAGGGGTACTCCGGCCCCAAGCATCTTATCCCCTATCCAAAGGATAAGATGTCAGATCGCCAGGGTCCAGCTGCTGGGGACCCCGACATCTCCGCTGCGGCACCCCACTTTCATTACGGCACAGAGCATACTCGCTCTTTTCGTAATGACCGGCGATATAGGGGCCGGAGCATCGTGATGTCATGGCTCCACCCCCTTGTGGCATCACGGCCCGCCCCCTTAATGCAAGTCTATGGGAGGGCGCGTAACAATGCCGTGACATAACAGTGCTCCGGCCCCTGTATTGCCCGTCATTACGCGAGTTTGCTCTGTGCAGTAATGATAGCGGGGTGCCACAGCGGAGATCCCGGGGGTCCCCAGCAGGGGGAACCCCGTGATCTGACATCTTATCCCCTATCCTTTGGATGGGAGATAAGATGCTAGGGGCGGAGTACCCCTTTAAGGTTTGCCTGTTATGTCTTTTTTACCAAAATTTCATCGACCCTGTCTCTAGTCCTGTTCTATCTACACTATCTTCTTCATACAATCTGTCTTTCTGTAGGCCTCACGCTCGTATATGGCTTTGGTTTATCACATTATGGTTGGTTCACTTCCGTCTCTTAGATCTAAAACATGTACTTATTCTTTTCTTTTTTTTACACCTAACGTGTAATATCTGGATTGTTCTATACAAGGATTTTTATTGCTGTAAATTCCTAAATTGTATTTCTCTGGTTGACAGTTCAGGAAACAAAACAACGATCTGGGGAAAACAAAGCATCGTATTATGGAGATTGCCAACTTTGTAGACAAGGTGAGTCTGGTGGAGAAGCTCACGGATCCTTTAGGAAGGAAACATTTTATAGAATACAAAGCTAAACTTCTCTAAATACTCTAATGGAATTCTGGATATTCAGGACCCACATCTACTGTCCAGAAGTCTTAGCCAAGACAATCTCTCACTCTGGAGGACTTGATATGTCCAACCTATTGATTTCAATGCAAACTGTTTAATGCTTAAATGGGTATTCCGGCTTTATACATCTTATCCCCTATCCAAAGGATGGGGATAAGAAGTATGATCGCAAGGGTCCCGCCACTGGGGACCTCCGTGATCTCTGTGCAGCCCACAGCATTCTGTGCCGGACGCTGCCTCTGAGACAGGGACGTGACATCACACCAAGCCCCCTCCATTCTTGTCTATGGGAGGGGGCGTGACGGTCGTCACGCCCCCTCCCATAGACATGAATGGAGGGGGCGTGGCGTGACGTCACCTTGTGATAAATCCCCTTTGGATAGGGTATAAGATGTATAAAGCCGGAATACTCCTTTAATTTTCACCACTGTCAGGAATTTTGAGGCCGGGTTCCTCTAAAATTTCCAGCTTATTGTCCGGGACTGTCCGAAGTGTCATGAGATTCTCTCTGATCCCTTAAAGTTGAAATAACTATGTTCCACTCTTGTCGCCCGTAACAGTTTTACATGTCGATGAACATCAAAGTTGCTCTTATCGGACTGGAGGTGTGGACAACGGGCGACCAGTGTGACATCCAGGATGATGCCAACCATAGTCTGAGAACGTTCCTGACCTGGAAGCAGAAACTGAGGACCAAGAAGAAGCATGACAATGCCCAGCTGATCACGTCAGTATCATGTTCCTGGCCCTGTATACTAGTATATTGCTCTAGCCCATTATTACTATAACAACTAGCAAGGTACCCAACCTGCCAGAGAGGGAGGCTTCTGCTGGGGCTTTCCAGAGCTTCCCTCTTTTTGGGGGCCCCATAGCATCTGCAGAGGTTGTCATAATGGAGCATACATACTCTCCCCACATGCCCTGTTGCTCTCTCTTCTTTCATCCCTTTTATTGAACTTATAGATTATAGGTTCATAAGTACCAGTTACAAAAACAAAAATTGCTGACATTTTTTTGTTGTCTATGTAAATGTATTTTATGTTCACTATTTATGTTGTGTCTCCATAAGGGGTGTAACCTTCAAAGGAACGACCATCGGAATGGCGCCCCTAGAGGGAATGTGTACGGCCGATAATTCTGGAGGAGTCAGTATGGTAAGAACATATTTGCTTCTCTAGTTGGCTTTTTGGTTAAGATCAAGTGTAGTATCTGTTCTTATCAGTGGTCTAGTCTCTGCCATTGATGTAGGATGGGTGCTGCATCAAGGGGGCATGTGTACTGGGGTGTTCCGAGGCTGATTCTGAATAACGGCTCGACAGCTGTCCCGATGTGACCTGTTTCCCTCTGGGTCTCGCCATGAGGCTGAGAGGGTCTAGAGCCGATGTACTTTAGTGCCTCTGGGAGTGGTGACCCCGAGGTACCGTAACTCACTGAGTGGAACCACTGGCACCATGAACTCTTCACCTTGTGGCACTCACCTCTTGGTTTCCGGCCTTCTGGATAGGATCAGTGAAAAAATGTTATAGATCCGGATGGATGTCTGGGCAGTATACCTGCGCACATTCACTTATTTATTTCTTTTTTGTCACTGTGTCACTTTTTGTGTGTTGTGTGTGATTGTTAGGATGCGGTAGCCCTTCTGGGTGTCCCACCTAGCAGTCTAGGGGAGGTGTGTGTGGCCATTAGGTTCATTTTATACCTCAACTCAGCCCAAAAGGACTGAGCAAAAAGTCCACTTTTTATCCCTCACTTGATTAAAACTTAACTTTTAATTAAACAATAAAGTGGATATTCAGAGCTATAAGTGATTTTAAAAAATCCAGCATATTAGCACCACATGTATTAATGTACTTGTTGTCCCTAGGGACCAACTTGATTTAGGAATCTACTCAGCGCATCTGCAGAATGCGCTGATTAAGGGTGCTTTTGCTGATATTTAAAATACTAACACACTGTCCCTCCTAACATGTTTCGCCACCAAAGTGACGTCTTCAGAGGTTAGGGAACATTGTTCCCTAACCTCTGAAGACGTCACTTTGGTGGTGAAACATGTTAGGAGGGACAGTGTGTTAGTATTTTAAATATCAGCAAAAGCACCCTTAATCAGCGCATTCTGCAGATGCGCTGAGTAGATTCCTAAATCCAGTTGGTCCCTAGGGACAACAAGTACATTAATACATGTGGTGCTAATATGCTGGATTTTTTAAAATCACTTATAGCTCTGAATATCCACTTTATTGTTTAATTAAAAGTTAAGTTTTAATCAAGTGAGGGATAAAAAGTGGACTTTTTGCTCAGTCCTTTTGGGCTGAGTTGAGGTATAAAATAAACATATGTTTAGTCCACCCCTCACTAGGGTCATTGATCCTTGTGATCATCATTTTTGAGTTTGGCCATTAGGTTCCGCACCTCCCTGCAAAAACCCCGGTTACTCCTGCATGGGCAGGGTACTGACCGTTATCGACTCTGCAGGCAGATACCTTGGCTAACAACAAGGGGGAAGCCGGGAGCATTTGTGGTCCCTTAGTAGCTTTGTCAAAAAGGGACATCGATCCTGGAACCTCACAGGTACCTTTTGGTCCGGAGGTGAAGGGTAAGGTCTGTTGGGGGCCTCTCTCCTGTCGGTGAAGGGCTTGCTATAGATCGCATCCTTTGTGCACACTTTTTTAGTGTAACACGTTTTCACTTTTTCTTGCACTTTGGGTGATTCGAGAGCACGTTCCTCGGCTCTTAGATAGATAAAAAAAAAAAAAAAAGAACATATTTGATAATAATAAGTCATCTCTTATTATTTCTATTACTAATCATTCAACCACTTATACATATACATACTTCTGGGGGAGTCAGTATGGTAAGAACATATTTGGTATTAGTAATTTATCATTATTTCTACTACTAATCATTTCAACTAGTTATACTTTGGCCCCACCCTCGAGGAACATCATTATACTTAGAGTCTTAAATATAGAGGAGTCAGTATACTAAAATATACATATTCCTGAAGTCAGTATGGTAAGAACGTATTTGGTATTCATAATTCATCGTTATTTTACTACTAATCATTTGAACCACTTATACTTTGGTCCCTTCCCCGAGGAAAATCCCTATGCTTAAAGGGGTACTCCTCCCCTAGACATCTTATCCCCTATCTAAAGGTGTCTGATAGCGGAGGGTCCGGCTGCTGGGCCCCCCTGCGATCTCTGGCATGGCACCCCAGTCATCTGGTGCACAGAGCGAACTCCACTCCGTGCCTGATGACGGGCGACCACAGCCGCCATGTGCCCTCCATTCATGTCTATAGACATTCATAGACCTGAATGGAGGGGATGTGGCGTTATGTCACAAACACGGAAGTCCAAACTTCCGTGTTCAGCACGCCACGGTGCCAGCCCGGAGATCGCGGGGGGAGATCAACTACTAATCATTACAACCACTTATACTTTGATCCCTCCCCTGAGGGACTATTCTTTGTCTAAGTAAAATTAATGCCTATACAGATTGACAATACTTATCTTGACATTTTTCTGGCTTTGACAAGCTTGTGGAAAAATGTAATGGGACGTTCTTATTTGTGGCCAACCCTAGGACCACAATTTGTTGGCGATTGGAGCAGCGGCCACCATGGCTCACGAGATTGGACACAACTTTGGAATGAGTCATGACAAGGAGTACTGCTGTGTGGAGGCCACTTCCAAGGAAGGAGGTTGCATCATGGCTGCTGCCACTGGGTGAGTGTGAGTGATGGTGTCTGCTGAAGGTAAAATGTGAGGACTCAGCCCCCATCTTCAGACTTTAGAAGGGGATGAGTCTTACCAAGACAGGGGCATAGTCCTGCAAGATCGGTAGGGCAAATCAACTACACACAGTATTACTGATGATCTTAGGACAACATGGAGGACGACTCTCTGGATAATTGAGCGGTATCTAAAGAGGGAACGGTCTATGTTGTATAAGGTGATACAGGGGGATAGGACTATCGCTTTTGTCTACTAATCCAAATGGGGTCAGAGCAGTCAGAACCAGGCCGATCTGACCTTAGTGAAATGTAGTACCATAGTGTCTCCTTATAAATCTATCCTCTCTTTTCCCCAGATTGCCCTTCCCACGTAAGTTCAGTTCGTGCAGCCAACAGCAGTTGCGCAGTTACTTCCAGAAAGGTGGCGGTATGTGCTTGTTCAATATGCCGGACACCAAGGACCTGGTGATGGGGAAGAAGTGCGGAAATGGCTTCTTGGAAGAGGGAGAGCAGTGCGACTGTGGAGAGCCGGAGGTAAGTCCTGGCCTGCTTGGATATAGGCGGTCTCACCCTTCCAGGGACACTGGATCATCTAACAGGGAATGTCTCCTGCAGGAATGCACCAATCCTTGCTGCAATGCCAAAGACTGCACCTTGAAGGAAGGAGCCCAGTGTGCCCATGGAGACTGCTGCCAGGACTGCAAGGTGGGGTAACACTTTAGAAGACCAACAGTCTAATGTCACTGGGTTCATACCCAACTCCGAGAGTCAATTGGCCCATTTATGGGTCCACTGATTAGTATTTGATTACATATATAATATATCAAATATGTATGTTTTTTTCTGTTCGTCCATAGTTAAAAACAGCTGGGATCCTCTGTCGTGAGAAGTCAGGAGCCTGTGACCTGCCAGAGTTCTGCCGAGGAGACAACCCCTTCTGCCCGGCCAATGTGTACATGCTGGACGGCTCGCCCTGTGCCTATGGTGAGGCCTACTGTATGAACGGCATGTGCCTGACGCACGGTCAGCAGTGTGTGCACCTCTGGGGACCAGGTACAGATAGAAACATGCAACATATAGGTATATATGTCACTTCTGATCACCATGTTATTGAGTTACTTCATCTCGATCTTATCTCCAACCATTTCCATAGGAGCACGGCCGGCACAGGACATCTGCTTCGTTGATGTGAACAAGGCCGGGGATCAATACGGGAACTGTGGAAAAGATGGAAAGGGACAATTTGTCAAGTGTAAAGCCAAGTAAGTCATAATCAGCCATAATGAAAGCGCCCTGAAAAACAGTATATTGGAAGACATCGTACTTCCCTTGACATACTTTGTAGGCCCCAGGACTTAAAGGGGTACTCCGGTGCGAAACATCTTATCCCCTGTCAAAAGGATAGGGGCTAAGATGTTAGATCCCGGGCTGCTGCTGGCCCGGAGATCGCGGGGGTCCCCAGCAGTGGCATCCGGAACACGGGAGCGTGGAGCTCCCGTGTTCGTGACGTCACGCCACGCTCCCTCCATTCATGTCTATAGGAGGGGGTGTGACAGCTAGTATGTAGCCAGCACGCCTTCTCCCATAGACCGAATGGAGGGGGCGCGGCGGCTGTAGTCGCCAGTCATCCGGCATGGAGCGGAGTTTGCTCCATGCACGAATGACTGGGGTACCGCACCGGCAATCACGGGGGTCCCCAGCAGCGGGATCCCCGCATTCTAATATCTTATCCCCTATCCTTTTGATAGGGGATAAAATGTTTTGCGCCGGAGTACCAATTTAAGGAGCCCACACACCTTAGATCATTGGTCTCAAACTGCAGCTCTCTAGATGATGCAAAACCTCAACTCCCAGCATGACCGGACAGCCAACGGCTGTCCGGGCATGCTGGGAGTTGAGGCTTTGCATCATCTAGAGAGCCGCAGTTTGAGACCACTGCCTTTGATCAAAGTTAAAGAAAAATGGACAATGTCAACCAAAACCATTGGCCTGTTGGGTATAATTTAACAATGAGTAATGGTTTTTAGTCGACCAATGACTGAATGCTATTGTCTTCAAGAAGTTGGCCCAAGACAGACAAAAGATTGTTCGTGAAGAAAAGAATCTCAAATATTCTCAGAACGTTCCCAAAAAGATCGTTCGTCCTTCACCCAATGTCATTGACCGTGTACCGTGTGGCCAGTTTGGACAACTTTTATGGACTAAGATGTGTATGGCTTCATCTGTAATACCATCGTTCATCAGACAATCGCTGTTCAACCATCAACCTGTTTTTATCTAATGTGTACAGCCTTATGAACCCTTAAGCTAGCCATTTATTTCCCCCCTACACATGAAAAATCCAACACGTCCGACCCTTCTCTCTACAAACATCGTCTGCCAGTGGAGCAGCTGGAGATCACCATCCACCTTAGATAGATGGCCGAACCCACTACCTTTTAGTCGAATGTGTATGGGCACCTTTAGATGGAAGAATGATTGATTCCATGGAGTGGAACCAAATACAATTGGAATAAATAGAGAGTGACTTGAAATGTATAAAGGAGAAGAAGATAGAGAGATGGGCATTCTAGAGAACAGACAATGAGTCAAGCTGAACCACGGAACGGTACCATGTTGAGAGCAGTAGGTCAGGTGATGGTGGTCAGGCAGCATTGAGAATCCCAAAAAGTATACATTAAACCAGGGTCACAACCGGCAAACAGAATTACGACACATACACCTGTAATACTTTAATGGGGTGCTCCGGCAAAAAACAGCATACCCCCTTTTTCACAATTTTTTCACTATATTTCACTATCGAATTATTCTTGATGTTTTTATTTATTTATTTATTTTTGACAGAGATGCCAAGTGTGGAAAAATCCAGTGCGAGAGCAGCGCCCAGAAACCCAAACACGATAATACAGTTTCCATGGACACCACCATCCACTTCAATGGACACGAGGTGAAGTGTCGAGGCACGTACTCCTATTCATTGCCGGAAGGAGATGGTGACTCTTCCGACCCAGGACTAGTCATGACTGGGACCAAGTGTGGAGATGGCATGGTAAGTCTAAGGGTAGGATGAAGATAAGATAATGCATTATACGTAGAACAGGACCAATGACATCCGCTTGGATCATGTTTACAATTTGTATATTGAGTCACGATGTGGGGACTGGTATGTGGGGTCTGAACCATAAATGGGGCCCGCAGGATGTGGGACTGGTTGTTTAGTCAATGGTCAGAGGGCAATGCAGTATACATGTTCCTTGGATGTTGGATGGTCAGTTCTTGATGTATGGATACCAACATGTTAGTCTATTTTGGCCATGGTATTTACATAGATAAACAGCTAAGGCAGTAAATGGCCTCTATGCCCCAGGAGATGACAGCGCCTAGCTTCTCTTTTGGGCTAAACGCCCATCCAGTGGATTGCCATCTCCCTAGAATGTCACACCCTAACCTCTATAGATGCCACTGACAGCTGCTTATTTCCCATGGAAACAAAGGGTCTAGAACAGGCATAGGCAACCTTCAGCACTGCAGATGTTTTGGACTACTTCTCACATGATGCTCTTTCAGCCAAAATGCTGCCAAAGCATCATGGGAGATGTAGTCCAAAACATCTGCAGTGCCGAAGGTTGCCTATTAGCAAGACACCCCCAATAAAGGAGTGGTTCTGTAGGTGGTGACCATAGACCACTTCTCAGTTCCTATGCTTCCTGGCTGATGTTTTGGTCGCTTTTGAATGCTGGCGGTGCTTTCACTCTAGTGGTAGCATGAGACGGAGTCTACAACCCACACAAGGGGCTCAGGTAGTGCAGCTCATCCAGGATGGCACATCAATGCGAGCTGTGGCAAGAAGGTTTGCTGTGTCTGTCATCGTAGTGTCCAGAGCATGGAGGCACTACCAGAAGAATGACCAGTACATCAGGAGACGTGGAGGAGGCCGTTGTAGGGCAACAACCCAGCAGCAGGACCGCTACCTCCGCCTTTGTGCAAGGAGGAGCAGGAGGAGCACTGCCAGAGCCCTGCAAAATGACCTCCAGCAGGCCACAAATGTGCATGTGTCCACTCAAATGGTCAGAAACAGACTCCATGAGGGTGGTATGAGGGCCCGATGTCCACAGGTGGGGGTTTTGCTTACAGCCCAACACCCTGCAGGATGTTTGGCATTTGCCAGAGAACTCCAAGATTGGCAAATTTGACACTGGCGCCCTGTGCTCTACACAGATGAAAGTAGGATCACACTGAGCACATGTGACAGACGTGACAGAGTCTGGAGACGCTGTGGAGAATGCTCTGCTGCCTACAACATCCTCCAGCATGACCGGTTTGGCGGTGGGTCAGTAATGGTGTGGGGTGGCATTTCTTTGGGGGGCTGCACAGCCCTCCATGTGCTTGCCAGAGGTAGCCTGACTGCCAATAGGTACCGAGATGAGACCCTCAGACCCCTTGTGAGACCATATGCTGGTGCGGTTGGCCCTGGGTTCCTCCTAATACAAGACAATGCTAGACCTCATGTGGCTGGAGTGTGTCAGCAGTTCCTGCAAGAGGAAGGCATTGATGCTATGGACTGGCCGCCCGTTCCCCAGACCTGAATCCGATTGAGCACATCTGGGACATCATCTCTCGTTCCATTCACCACAGACTGTCCAGGAGTTGGCGGATGCTTTAGTCCAGGTCTGGGAGGACATCCCTCAGGAGACCATCCCCCGCCTCATCAGCATCATGCCCAGGCATTGTAGGGAGGTCATACGGGCACATGGAGGCCACACACACTACTGAGCCTCATTGGGACTTGTTTTTTTTTTTTTTTTTTTTAATATATTTTTATTAAACATTTTTTCCAATAAACAAAAACAGAAAGGCTTCAAAGAGAATTCAATTATAAGGCATGGAGCATCTGGTAAAAGTACATTATCAGTAGATAACACCCATATTTTAAGGACATTACATAAAGTTGGATCAGCCTGTAGTGCGGGTTTTCCACTGTGATTTTGAGTGTGACTCCATATCCAGACCTCCATGGGTTCATACATTTCATTTCCATTGATAATTTTTGTATGATTTTGTTGTCAGCACATTCAACTATGTAAAGACAAAAGTATTTCAAACGATTAGTTCATTCATTCAAATCTAGGATGTGTTATCTTAGTGTTCCCTTTATTTTTTTGAGCAATGTATATATATCAGTATAGTATTGACCTGATATATAGACGACGTCTCATTTCTCTATGATCTCATATCCCATTCTAGGTGTGTAAAGATCGACAATGCCAGAACGCATCCTTCTTCGAATGGGATCAATGCATAGCTCGATGCAATGGTCATGGGGTGAGTCCTTGGAGAGATCTTGAAAATGCTCTGGGATTTAAAAAAAAAAATTATGTAAAAAAAAATCGCTGCTCTTTTTACTTTTCAACAATTTTGTCATTTTTTTGTAATTGAAGAAAACAATTCCAGATCATCAAGTCTAAAGGGGACTTAGTATAAAGTCATTTGGTGACATGTGAGGCTCAGTGTATAGTGATATCTACTTGTTGAAAGAGCAAGGGGTGAACAGTGTATCGGTGAATTGACCCTAACATAGTCTTGTCTCCATCTCTATTTTCTAGCTGTGCAACAGTAACAAAAACTGCCATTGTAATGCTGGCTGGGGTCCTCCATACTGTGAATCTTCTGGACAAGGAGGAAGCATTGACAGTGGGCCAGTTCCAGATGACTGTGAGTTGGTCCCTGTATTTATTATATACCATTGATACTTCATCATCATTGTAATCCATAGTCACCAGACAGCAACCATGGCAGACAATACTCTAGGCTTTCCCCTTTCCCATTATAATGTTAACAGATCATTTGTTTCCCTTAATAGTTCAAGAAGGTCTTATCGTCTTCCTGCTACTCCTGTTCCTGGTCATCATTCCTCTTATTGTCTTTGGGATCTACTACTGGTACAGAAAACCAGATTCTCAGCTGAAGAAATGGGTCAACAAGAGCAGAGCAAAGTGCAGGTGAGAGTTTGGATTATGTCGTCAATATAGCGTCACCAACCATAGAATATGCAGCAAGTCCCTCCCATAGTTTACTTCCTTAGGCTCTGTGTTCAGTATCAGACATTGGTTTAGGAAACAAGTATTTTGGGGTACAGAAGCAATGTCCTGCTCATATTGGGTTCTCTGACCAATGGCAAAATGGTACTTGGATGACTGTAACCATAGTAAGAATGGTCCTCACTATGTCCACTTGGTGGTCATGGAAAGTAGTGTTGCTCTAGAAGTATCTATCCTCAATGCCCATCTATTGTTTTCTTCCTGTGACCTCTCTATAGGGCACTTATTTCACACTTCTGGGCTCATGCCCCATTCATAAGGATGTTTGCATCTGACGAGAGCTTCCAAAAACACTTTTTCATGTTACTTCTGTGAGTTTTTTTTCGTAATTGTCTTCTAATTTTACAGTTTGGCAAAATCTAATCACCAGTATCCGGGCAGAGGACATTCTAACACAATCTTCACTCAGCGCAACCTCAGCCCACCGGCTGCTTCTCCAGCCATGCAAAAGGTAATTTGATGATGAAATGTCTCATGGGTAGAGATAAGCAAAGTTCAAGAAATGAATTTCCATCCAACTTGGTTGAATTGACTTATGGACTTGATTGTTTGACTTAAAAGTGCCCAATCTCCTAGGACTGTATCCAAGCTCTTGGACAGCCTTCACCCTAACCTTAAGTTAGGGTTAGGAACCTTGACTTCAAACCCTTCTTTTAATCGCTAAAATGGTGTCTTCCATTGTAAGTGATTTACCCAAAAATAATCCCAAATGTTTTGATTTGCCAAAGTACAAATTTTGTTTCAAATCCGTTTGCTCATATGTACTTATAATGTCTCCCATGCTTCTCGTTATCTGTCAGTGGAGACTTTGGGATTCTCTATCCTACAGTTGTATGCTTTTCGAGCCCCATGAAATTTTGATAGTCCCAAGGTGATAATATTTTAGTGTTCAAGTACATTCTAAGTCTATCATGTTGTGAAGTTCTATGCTTTCGATTCATCATTCCCATGAATAATATTTGTCACGTAAGTTGTCTTGTGCATTTCTTAGTGCATTTAATATGGTTTGATGTTTTGCTTTCTCTACACAGAGCTCCTGGACCACTTTCCATGGGAAAAATGGAACCCCACAGGTCAACTCCCAGCCGGTCAACATTGTGCGTCCATTGTTACCACCAAGCAGCCAGTCACCCAAGATCACCATCCAGCTGAAGCCATCAAGACCTCCTCCTCCTCCAGTCAAGTCCTCCCCGGTCATACCACCCAAACAGGACAATCAATTCACAAAACTCCTGCCCCCTAAGAAGCCCCTACCCTCATGTCCTGTCCGGACCCCACAGGTACCTCCTGACTAATGCTGTTGATCTGCTCTGTTAGGGAGGGGTTACTCTAGAATGCTAATTGTTTTTTGTTTGTTTGTTTTTTAAGTTGAACCCCCCTCGAAAGCCACTTCCTGGAAACCCCGTCCAGAAAGAAGGTCTTCTGGTAAAGACACCATGTACAAAAGTCAAACCTCCCCTCACCAATTCAGCCATGCAGATGAAAGTCTCAAACTGGTAAGTGACATATGTTCTAATTGGGGGTCTTTATCACCACGTCACCTAATCCCACCATGCTTTTCCACCCTCAATACTCGTATTTGAACATTTTAGAGTTAAAGGGGTACTCCGCCGCCCCAGCGTTTGGAACGTTTTTTTCCGAACGTTGGGTTCAGGCGGCAATGGGTCGTGATGTCACGGCCATGCCCCTTGAGGTGTGACCACGCCCCCCAATGCAAGTCTATGGGAGGGGGCGTGACGGACGCCACGCCCCCTCCCATAGACTTGCATTAATGGGGCGTGACATGACATCATGAGGGGCGTGGCTGTGATGTCACAACCCCCACCGCCGGGTGCTGCACAGAGATCGCTAAGGGTCCCAGCTCCAGGATCTGGATAGGGGATAAGATGTCTAGGGATGGAGTACCCCTTAAAATTTTTGATTACATGCAACATAAAAAAAACCTAAAACCGACTGCGACTTATTTCTTTTCGAAGGCCAAAGCCGGGGAGCAGAGTGCAGGCGACAGCTGCAGCCTTCCTCCAGAAACAATGATGGAGTCAGGGATCCAAGAGTGGGAGACAAAGCCAGGAACTAGGAGATACACTATCCCGATATTTGCACTGTGAGGATGGACAACAAAAAACTTTAATCAGTCAAGGAAGGTGATCATACTGGACCACGAACGGCACTGCGTTGTGTATTGCACTGAGGTACTTCATTGAAAAACTTCCATGGTCTTCAAGGATGTTTTGGGAATGATACCCTGAATCCCACTGTGGCTTCAACACAATGACACATAGGAATGTTCTACTGGATCTGAAGACTTCCATCATTCCTGTGGACCTATACTTTGTCAGTGCCTTATAGCTCTAGGATATGCAAGAATATAGAGAGAGACTGTGCTCCGAGCTGATCCATGTTTCATCCTTCACCCGTGAGGAGAAAAGTAATACGTCTCACCATAACCCTCTACCAAACCCTACCACATATGGCTGATACATCCAATGTCTTCTCGTGTAGACTTAAAGGAAATATGTCACCAAATGTGATTATTTTTTTTTTTTAGAGGTTAAATCATTTTTTGAATTTTTTTTTTTATATTTTTGAAAATATTTTTTTTAAAAATGTACTTGTCACAAAATATGTCAAATTAAATTAATAATTTCTTATTTCTCCCACTGTTGACCAGCAGAGGGAGCTAACATGAGGAATCTGGTGAAATCAAGCAAGTGGTCTGGATGCTGCTAATTAGGCCTCGCCCGTCTACCTTCCTCCTCTGTGAAAAAGGAGAAGGGGGAGGGGGTTTTGTAGTTTTTTTCAATTTAACTGTCACCATTTTGTTGGTGTCTGAAGAGTGCGGTGGGGCTATGACGTCACGAGCTCCCGGTGTCCACTCAAGCATTCGGAGCAGCGGAGTACCCCTTTAAGAAGAAGATCCTAAGCAGTAAAGGACTGTTTATAGTCAATCCTTCCACCATGACCCTCAGTATTTCCTACCATTATTGTAATTCCATATAAAGTCTAAGTCCATGCACCTTTTTTGTGGACTTATGGTTCAAGAAGAACACATCGAGAGACCATAACTTCAACCTTTGTGATGTATAGGGTGCCATATTGTTACACACCTGTGCCATGTATATAGGTTACTCTATACAGTATGATTGTATAGTCTATAGATCTTCATGTGACATACAATGTATCAATATTCAGTGCAGATATGTTATTATAGGACATCGATAGGCGGTCAGAGGACTATATCGGATACTATGTGCCTCAATGTTTCCGCTAAGAGTTTACATTGTCCTCTGACATCATAGGAAGAGTGCAATATGCAGAGAGTATTATATATATTTAGATAGGACCTGGTGCTGATATTTTGGATACTCACATTGTCACATTCTGTAGACCAGTGGCTGCCGAAACTACTACTCCCAGCAGGATGGAGCCACAGGTTTGCGGGTTGACCTTACTTTTGTTGCCTAGAATATTTTATGGTCTCAGTTTTCGACTTAAAGACCTTGGTACTTTTTTTTTACATTATTATTATTTTGTTTTATAAATATCGCGTCTGCATTTTTTTTTTACCTCCGCAGAGCGATAATGATATTTTTGATATAGTGATATGATATTGTTGATATTTAAAGCTTCCCCTTTAATGTATTTATTTGCCATAATGGGAATCACTAACGTCAGTCTACTGGGCAGTAATGCGTTTTGGGATTGGCGGTGAAGTAATTACTGAGGCGTACCGCGCTTTAATGCCAGATTTATATAGGAAGCAAGTTATGTATTCTCTGCTTAAGACATGTGGTGACCTGGTTTTATTGCAAGTCTGGGACACGGCCATGGGGTCTGCACCGTTGTAGCAGTTGTGACCTGTTATTTATTGAAAGTACAGGGGATGGCCATGGGGTATGCAGTAATGCCAGATTATAGCATTTTATCTAATCCTCGTTACGGTCAGGAAGAGGATTAGATACAATTCTATAATCTGGCATCAGTGCAGACCCCATGGTGGTCCCCTATATTTTTAATAAAAACAGGTCACAACCACTACAACAGTGCAGACCCTATGGCCACCCCCCAG
>NC_079189.1:7089016-7265184 GCF_029499605.1 Hyla sarda | reverse complement strand
ACCCCCCTCTGTGTAGGATGATCTTCATGTCCTGTACTCCCTCTGTGTAGGATGACCTCAGTGTCCTGTACCCCCTCTGTGTAGGATGACCTCCCAGTCCTGTACCCCCCTCTGTGTAGGATGACCTCACAGTCCTGTACCCCCTCTGTGTAGGATGACCTCACAGTCCTGTACCCCCCTCTGTGTAGGATGACCTTCATGTCCTGTACTCCCTCTGTGTAGGATGACCTCAGTGTCCTGTACCCCCTCTGTGTAGGATGACCTCCCAGTCCTGTACCCCCCTCTGTGTAGGATGACCTCACAGTCCTGAACCCCCCTCTGTGTAGGATGACCTTCGTGTCCTGTACCCCTCTGTGTAAGAGGACCTTCGTGTCCTGTACCCCCTCTGTGTAGGATGACCTCACAGTCCTGTACCCCCTCTGTGTAGGATGACCTCACAGTCCTGTACCCCCTCTGTGTAGGATGACCTCCGTGTCCTGTAGCTCATTAGTTCAGGATGACACCCACCTTGAGCTTGTCTATAGTGTCGCTCAGGGACTGTAGCCGTGCGGTCTGCTCCAGGAGTTGGGCGGCTGGGTTACCTGTAGACAGGTGGAGAAGAGATCAGTACGGCTCCGTGACACCCGGATAACCCCCCGTCCCTAGTTGAGTACTCACCGGCCTTCTTGTGGGTGATGTCCACCACCTTGGAGTTCGCGCTCATCTGTTGCAGGGTGTCCAGCAGCTGGCTGGTCTTGCGGTACAGTGTTCCGGACATGGCTTCCTGCCGGTCTTTGGGTAGGGTCAGTTTTGGGATGGTGAGCGGGGGAAGCATAGCCAGCTCCTCCTTTATGTGCTTAGCCTGTGGAGGGAGCGGGGAGGACCTCCATTATAACACTATTACAGGCTCAAGACCCTGACCTCCACTTATAAACTCTTCTATTGTATTATAGCTTACGAGAAAGCTGGGTATTATCAGGGCTATCCACTCAGCTTCCCTTGTCTCGTGAATAGCTTAATCCTGCAATAACTCTGGAATGGCTGCCATTCAGGGTTGTAGAAAAGACCATCAATAATACAACCTCTATTACAGCTTCCATGTGTGGCCACCTAGCTATTAGATAATAAGTACAGCCCCTCCCCCAAACCAGATAATAAGTACAGCCCCTCCCCCCAAACCAGATAATGGATACAGCCCCTCCCCGCAAACCAGATAATAAGTACAGCCCCTCCCCCCAAACCAGATAATGAGAACAGCCCCTCCCTCCAGACCCTATAATGCATACAGCCCCTCCCTCCAGACCCTATAATGCACACAGCCCCTCCCTCCAGACCCTATAATGCATACAGCCCCTCCCTCCAGACCCTATAATGCATACAGCCCCTCCCTCCAGACCCTATAATGCATACAGCCCCTCCCTCCAGACCCTATAATGCATACAGCCCCTCCCTCCAGACCCTATAATGCATACAGCCCCTCCCTCCAGACCCTATAATGCATACAGCCCCTCCCTCCAGACCCTATAATGCATACAGCCCCTCCCTCCAGACCCTATAATGCATACAGCCCCTCCCTCCAGACCCTATAATGCATACAGCCCCTCCCTCCAGACCCTATAATGCATACAGCCCCTCCCTCCAGACCCTATAATGCATACAGCCCCTCCCCCCAAACCCCATGATGTGTAACTCTTCCCACCAGACCCCATGATGTGTACAGCCCACACTCTCCAGAGCTAATCATGTGTATAGCCCCTTTCCTTCAGACCCAATTATTCATACAGCCACCCCCCTCCAGATCCAATTATGCATAAGCCCCTCCCCTCCAGATCCAATTATGCATTAGCCACTCCCTCCACATCCAATTATGCACAGGCCCCTCCCTCTAGAATCAATTATGCATATGCCCCTCCCTCCAGATCCCATGATGCGTACAGCCCTCCACCCTTACATTATGTCCAATGAAAAGTTCTGCAGCTTCCTAAAACTTCTCACAGCTGAGATCGTGTTACAATGTATCAGACTAAAAGATTTGTGCTGCTGCTGCAGCTGCGTTTAGCTCAGAATTTACACCGGTACACTGTACCAAATAAATAGATGCTGACTGTCACATGACTAGGATATGGGTCATGTGATCGGTCCTCACCTTTAGCCGGTTGTTCTCGTGTTTTAGGTGCTTCATGGAGAGGCGCAGGGTGTCGATCTGCTGGAGCAGCAGGGGGGAGTCCTTCACCTGGACGGGACCGGAGCCGTTCAGCATGGACTGGTTAGCTGGAACACCTGGTATAGGGTTAAGAACAGTCAGAGGGCACCTGAGGGAGGGGCAACACTTCCTGCACATGATTGGTTCCCGGGACCACCCCTGACCACACAAGGGTATCATGTAGACCCCAACACGCAATGACTCAGCAGGGGTGCTGCATGCACAACACGGACGGGACAGACTAACGTTATAGGACCCATGTCTCACATCATCTCGAGCAGCTTTACTTACACAATACTTTATATATAGATTACACTCTATTATACTCCACACACACCCAAATCTGCAATTTATACCCAATTTATATAGGTTTTATTTTACTACTTATGTAGTAAAATTATAACTACATGCACCAAGATTCGCATTAGAGATGAGCGAACTTACAGTAAATTCGATTCGTCACAAACTTCTCGGCTCGGCAGTTGATGATTTTCCTGCATAAATTAAATTAGTTCATCTTTCAGGTGCTCCGGTGGGCTGGAAAAGGTGGATACAGTCCTAGGAGAGAGTATCCAAGGACTGTATCCACCTTTTCTAGCCCATCGGAGCACCGGAAAGCTGAACTAATTTATGCAGGATAAGTCATCAACTGTCGAGCCGAGAAGTTCGTGACGAATCGAATTTACTGTAAGCTCGCTCATCTCTAATTAGCATGTTTAAAAATGTCCTCTTCTGACCCCTGTAACTTTTTTATTTTTCCGTATAAGGGGCGGCATGAGGGCTCATTTTTTTGCATTGTGATAAGTAGTTTTTATTGGCATTTTTTTGTTTTGTTTGGACTTTTTTGATCACTTTTTATTCATTTTTTTAATGCTATACAAAGTGACCAAAAAGACGTAATTTTGGAATTGGGAATTTTTTTTTTAAGTGTACGCCATTGACCGTGTGATTTAATTATTTATAATAATTTACCGTATTTTTCGCCGTATAAGACGCAATTTTTCTTCCCCAAAACTGGGGGGGGGGGGGGGGGGAGTTGGTGCGTGTTATACGGGGAATACACCCACCTATCGCGGCGGTCCCTGCGGCCATCAACGGCCGGGACCCACGGCTAATACAGGACATCACCAATCGCGGTGATACCCTGTATTAACCCTTCAGACTCGGCGATCAAAGCTGACCGCCGCGTCTGAAGCGAAAGTGACACTAACCCGGCTGCTCACACGGGCTGTTCGGGACTGCCGCGGGGCGTCCCGAACAGCTTACAGGACCCAGGGAGGGACCTTACCTGCCTCCTCGCTGTCTGCTCCGTGCCGGGATCCCCTGCATGGCCGGCGCTCTCCTTTGACGTCATCGCACTCGCCGACCCGTCATCCAATAGGAGCGGCGTGCGTAGCGACGTGATGACGGAGAGCGTGGATCCCGGGGCAGAAGACGTCCGGAGCGTTGGGGACGCGGCGAGAGCGATGGAGCGACATCCAGGGCAGCGGGAACACATCAGTATTACCTCCTATACCAGTGGTCTTCAACCTGCAGACCTCCAGATGTTGCAAAACTATAACTCCCAGCATGCCCGGACAGCCAACGGCTGTCTGGGCATGCTGGGAGTTGTAGTTTTGCAATATCTGGAGGTCCACAGGTTGAAGATCCCTGTTGGGTTCAGAATTTTTTTTTCTAGAATTTGCACCTTTTAAATTGGGTGCGTCTTATATGCCGGTGCGTCCTATAGGGCAAAAAATACGGTATATTTTAATTTTTATAGTTTTTTTTTTTTTTTTTTTTAGTGGGATAAGGGGGGTGATTTAAACTTTTATCAGGGGAGGGGTTAAATCACATTAATTAATTAATTTTTTTTTTACACATATTTTTCGCAATGTTATAGCCACCATAGGGGACTACTATAAGATGCAGTACATTGATTCCCTACACTGATCAATCCTATGCTATAGCATAGCATAGATCAGTGTTATCGGTGCTCGAATGCTCCAGCCTGGATCTCAGGCATGGAGCAGCAGAGCGATGATCGGACAGCGGGAAGCAAGATAAGAAGCCTCCCAGTTGTTCGGGACGCCGCAAATTCACCAAGGTGGTCCCGAACAGCCCACTGAGCTAACCGGCAACAGATTTCTTCCGTGGCGTCTAAAGGGTTAATACCGGACATCAGCCCAATTGGCGAAGTCCGGTATTAGCCGCAGGTCCTGGTTGCTGACCCCTGAGTGCGCTTCACATATCGGGAGCCGGCACATGACGTAAATATATGTCCTGTGTCGTTAAGGGGTTAAGGTGCTTTATACTCGGGTCACATCAAAAGCCGCAGCACAAAGTCCAGTCTTTACCTACATATATTAATTGTATGACATCACTAGTCACATCCAAAGCTGCAGCACGTACACATTTCTGCCAGATGCTACATGAACTGTGTCAGCTCTGGATGTGACTGGAGGAGAATGATGAATGCAGCTCTGAATGTGACTGGAGGAGAATGCAGCTGTTAGTGTGACTGAAGGAGGGGAATGATGAATGCAGCAGTGGATGTGACTGGAGGAGGAGAATGAGGAACGCAGCTCTGAATGTGACTCAAGAAGGAGAATTATGAATGCAGCTCTGAATGTAACTGGAGGAGGAGAATGATGAATGCAGCTCTGAATGTAACTGGAGGAAAATAAGAAATGCAGCCGTAGATGTGACTGGAGGAGGAGAATAATGAATGCAGCTCTAAATGTGACTGGAGGAGGGGGATGGTGAATGCAGCTCTGAATGTGACTGGAGGAGGGGGATGATGAATGCAGCTCTGAATGTGACTGGAGGAGGAGAATGATGAATGCAGCTCTGAATGTGACTAGAGGGGGGAAATGATGAATGCAGCTCTGAATGTGACTGGAGGAGTGAATTATGAATGCAGCTCTGAATGTGACTGGAGGAGGAGAATGATGAATGCAGCTCTGAATGTGACTAGAGGGGGGAAATGATGAATGCAGCTCTGAATGTGACTGGAGGAGTGAATTATGAATGCAGCTCTGAATGTGACTGGAGGAGGAGAATGATGAATGCAGCTCTGAATGTGACTAGAGGGGGAGAATGATGAATGCAGCTCTCAATGTGACTGGAGAAGGGAATGATGAATGAAGCTCTGAATCTGACTGGGAAAGGAGAATGATGAATGCAGCTCTGAATGTGACTGGAGGAGAATGATGATTGCAGCTGTGGATGTAACAGAAAGAGGAGAATTATGAATGCAGCTCTGGATGTGACTAGAGTAGGAAAATGAGGAATGCAGCTCTGGATGTCCTGAATAAAATAACTGATGCAGCTTTGGATGTGACTAAGCTCACAGTATAAGTCAGGTAGAGCCGATGTTACTGAGTGTTAGATGTGGACTGAACCCATAAAACATTATTAACATGGACTCCGGATCCCTGAACTCTGTAATAAACCCTGCTCCATCTGCACGAGGATGAGATACAATGAGGCATGCGGTGCTGCGTGCAATACTGTACCTCTCTGCTCTTCCTCTATTAGGAGGAGATCAGCCGGGTGACAGAAAGAGAGAAAGGGGCGGGCATTAAGAACAGAAGAGGCGGAGTCACACACAGTCCCTGCCCACTCCAGAACTCCTGCTTACCTCCAGTAATGCCTGACACAATGGAGCCCACTCCGGACCCCGGGGATCCGCGCAGGCCCTCGATGGTGCGCTTGGACTGGTTGCTCAGCCGCTGGCGGAGCTCGGCCTTCTCAGACTCCAGTTGGTCGATGTCGGCCTGCAGGGCGTCCATGGTCTCCTCAAACTCCCTGCAAATAGATCAGTGTCACCGACACACAACAAAAACCGCACCCATGACTCCCCCAGACCGGAAAAGATGGGTGACAACCAATATGGCCCATGACTGAATCCTCACACACGGTGTCACCCAGCTTTCCTAGAGTCCTGCAGCTATGCTCATATATAAGAGAAGGCTCACTTTTCCTTTTTCTTCAGCAGGGTCTGCGTCTCCTCCAGTTTCGTCTGGATCTTCTCCACCCTGTCATCGGCCTCCTTTGAAGCGCTGTCCAATTTCTTCTCCAGAAGACTGAGCCGAACGTTGGCTTCACTCAGCTCCTCGCCCTGAAAGGATTTAATAAGAAAATAGGCTGTTACCTGGTGCTGCATCGCAACGGGGAAGATGTAGTGTAAACTGGTGCTGCATTACATTGTGGGAGTTGTAGTGTATCCTGGTGCTATATTACATTGTGGGAGTTGTAGTGTATCCTGGTGCTGCATTACATTGTGGGAGTTGTAGTGTATCCTGGTGCTGCATTACATTGTAGGAGATGTAGTGTATCCTGGTGCTGCATTACATTGTGGGAGTTGTAGTGTATCCTGGTGCTGCATTACATTGTGGGAGTTGTAGTGTACCCTGGTGCTGCATTACATTGTGGGAGTTGTAGTGTATCCTGGTGCTGCATTACATTGTGGGAGTTGTAGTGTATCCTGGTGCTGCATTACATTGTGGGAGTTGTAGTGTATCCTGGTGCTGCATTACATTGTGGGAGTTGTAGTGTATCCTGGTGCTGCGTTGCATTGTGGGAGTTGTAGTGTATCCTGGTGCTGCATTACATTGTGGGAGTTGTAGTGTATCCTGGTGCTGCATTACATTGTGGGAGTTGTAGTGTATCCTGGTGTTGCATTACATTGTGGGAGTTGTAGTGTATCCTGGTGCTGCATTACATTGTGGGAGTTGTAGTGTATCCTGGTGCTGCATTACATTGTGGGAGTTGTAGTGTATCCTGGTGCTGCATTACATTGTGGGAGTTGTAGTGTATCCTGGTGCTGCATTACATTGTAGGAGATGTAGTGTATCCTGGTGCTGCATTACATTGTGGGAGTTGTAGTGTATCCTGGTGCTGCATTACATTGTGGGAGTTGTAGTGTATCCTGGTGCTGCATTACATTGTAGGAGATGTAGTGTATCCTGGTGCTGCATTACATTGTGGGAGTTGTAGTGTATCCTGGTGCTGCATTACATTGTGGGAGTTGTAGTGTATCCTGGTGCTGCATTACATTGTAGGAGATGTAGTGTATCCTGGTGCTGCATTACATTGTGGGAGTTGTAGTGTATCCTGGTGCTGCATTACATTGTGGGAGTTGTAGTGTATCCTGGTGCTGCATTACATTGTGGGAGTTGTAGTGTATCCTGGTGCTGCATTACATTGTAGGAGATGTAGTGTATCCTGGTGCTGCATTACATTGTGGGAGTTGTAGTGTATCCTGGTGCTGCATTACATTGTGGGAGTTGTAGTGTATCCTGGTGCTGCATTACATTGTAGGAGATGTAGTGTATCCTGGTGCTGCATTACATTGTGGGAGTTGTAGTGTATCCTGGTGCTGCATTACATTGTGGGAGTTGTAGTGTATCCTGGTGCTGCATTACATTGTGGGAGTTGTAGTGTATCCTGGTGTTGCATTACATTGTGGGAGTTGTAGTGTATCCTGGTGCTGCATTACATTGTGGGAGTTGTAGTGTATCCTGGTGCTGCATTACATTGTAGGAGATGTAGTGTATCCTGGTGCTGCATTACATTGTGGGAGTTGTAGTGTATCCTGGTGCTGCATTACATTGTGGGAGTTGTAGTGTATCCTGGTGCTGCATTACATTGTGGGAGTTGTAGTGTATCCTGGTGCTGCATTACATTGTGGGAGTTGTAGTGTATCCTGGTGCTGCATTACATTGTAGGAGATGTAGTGTATCCTGGTGCTGCATTACATTGTGGGAGTTGTAGTGTATCCTGGTGCTGCATTACATTGTGGGAGTTGTAGTGTATCCTGGTGCTGCATTACATTGTGGGAGTTGTAGTGTATCCTGGTGCTGCATTACATTGTGGGAGTTGTAGTGTATCCTGGTGTTGCATTACATTGTGGGAGTTGTAGTGTATCCTGGTGCTGCATTACATTGTGGGAGTTGTAGTGTATCCTGGTGCTGCATTACATTGTAGGAGATGTAGTGTATCCTGGTGCTGCATTACATTGTGGGAGTTGTAGTGTATCCTGGTGCTGCATTACATTGTGGGAGTTGTAGTGTATCCTGGTGCTGCATTACATTGTGGGAGTTGTAGTGTATCCTGGTGCTGCATTACATTGTGGGAGTTGTAGTGTATCCTGGTGCTGCATTACATTGTGGGAGTTGTAGTGTATCCTGGTGCTGCGTTGCATTGTGGGAGTTGTCGTGACTCCTGGTGCTGCACTTCATTGTGTGTGAACTCACCTTTATCTTAAGAGATTTCTTTAACTCTTTGATGACCGTCTCCCTGTCCTCCAGCTTTAGGCCCAGCCCCTCAGCGTCAGTGATCTCGGCCCGCAGGGCGGCTGCTCGCTGCTCAACAGGGGGAGGAGACTGGAGAGAAACGACAGCACTCATGTGAGAAACACACTACAGGACTCCGCCCCCATGATGGCAGTAACACCCCCCCCCACATTGTAAGTATTTCCCGCAAACATCTATGACCCATAAACCCCTCATAGCAGTCTACATGGTCCCATGATTATCCCCTCTCAGCAGACTATACAGCCCCATGATATGCCCTTCCGAGAAGTCTACATGCCCCCATAATAAGCCCCTCCCAGAAGTCACCAACCCCCATAATAAGCCCCTCCCAGAAGACTATATAGCCCCATGATTAGCCCCTCTCAGCAGACCAAATGGTCCCATGATTAGCCCCTCTCAGCTAGAGATGAGCGAATTTACAGTGATACGATTCGTCACAAACTTCTCGGCTCGGCGGTTGCCGACTTTAGTCTGCATAAATTAGTCCAGGTTCAAGTGCTCCGGTGGGATAGAAAAGGTGGATACTCTCTCCTAGGACTGTATGCACCTTTTCCAGCCCACCAGAGCACCTGAACCTGGACTAATTTATGCAGGAAAAGTCATCAACTGCCAAGCCGAGAAGTTCGTGACAAATCGAATAAATTCGCTCATCTCTACTCCCAGCAGACTATATGGTCCCATGATTAGCCCCTCCCAGAAGTGTATTTGTCACCATCCTGATGATTAGCCCCTCCCAGATGTCTATTTATCCCCATGATTAGCCCCTTCCAGCAGTCAACATCCTGATGATTAGCCCCTCCCAGATGTCTATTTAACCCCATGATTAGCCCCTCTCAGGAGTCACAAACCCTGATTATTATACCCTCCCAGCAGTCTACATACCTTGCTCTGTGGCTTCTCAGCATCATATTCGCCCTCCTGCATGGCAGTGGCCATCTTGTTCATGGTGGCGATCAGTATGGCACAGGACTGGCGGAGGCACTCGTAGGGGTTACTGCCCTGTGTGCCGAAAATCTAAAAGATCATGTAGGAGATGTGAGCATTTGCTAAGGTGTTAATAAAGTTATTCATATGATGGGGTCCAGGATTACCTCTCACCTGCTCTGTAGCTTTAAAGGCCACGTCCTCCAGTTTGAGAGCCTGCAGCCCTTCATTCTCCCCAAGAGGTGCGATCATCTGCGCCCCCGCCGCTGCCACCTCCTGGAACACCGCCACCACCCACTTCAGATGTTTACGGCAGTCTAAGAGTGTCTCTGAAACCTGCGAAGACATGAGAGGATCAAGATACATTAATGATGGGGGATATACTCCTTACCATGACCAGATGACAGGAGAAAACTGATTTAACTACAAAGAGGAAACAGTGTAGAAGTCTCTACTGTAAGAGCAGTCACACTATGGAGTCTCTACTGTAAGAGCAGTCACACTATGGAGTCTCTACTGTAAGAGCAGTCACACTATGGAGTCTATACTGTAAGAGCAGTCACACTATGGAGTCTCTACTGTAAGAGCAGTCACACTATGGAGTCTACACTGTAAGAGAAGTCACACTATGGAGTCTATACTGTAAGAGCAGTCACAATATGGACCCTCTACTGTAAGAGCAGTCACACTATGGAGTCTCTACATTAAGAGCAGTCACACTATGGAGTCTCTACATTAAGAGCAGTCACACTATGGAGTCTATACTGTAAGAGCAGTCACACTATGGACCCTCTACTGTAAGAGCAATCACACTATGGAGTCTATACTGTAAGAGCAGTCACACTATGGAGGCTATACTGTAAGAGCAGTCACACTATGGACCCTCTACTGTAAGAGCAGTCACACTATGGAGTCTCTACATTAAGAGCAGTCACACTATGGAGTCTATACTGTAAGAGCAGTCACACTATGGACCCTCTACTGTAAGAGCAGTCACACTATGGAGTCTATACTGTAAGAGCAGTCACACTATGGACCCTCTACTGTAAGAGCAATCACACTATGGAGTCTATACTGTAAGAGCAGTCACACTATGGAGATCTCTTCTGTAAGAGCAGTCACACTATGGAGCCTCTACTGTAAGAGCAGTCACACTATGGAGTCTACTGTAAGAGTAGTCACACTATGGAGTCTACTGTAAGAGCAGTCACACTATGGAGTCTATACTGTAAGAGCAGTCACACTATGGAGTCTATACTGTAAGAGCAGTCACAATATGGAGTCTCTACTGTAAGAGCAGTCACACTATGAAGTCTCTACTGTAAGAGCAGTCACACTATGGAGTCTCTACTGTAAGAGCAGTCACACTATGGAGTCTCTACTCTAAGAGCAGTCACACTATGGAGTCTCTACTGTAAGAGCAGTCCTGCTATGGTGAGGTAGGAGATATAACGCATGTACAGTCCTATTCTGGCTGTTTCTCACCGGTTGACCGAAGTTTAGGGCCGCTGGTATCCCCGCCGCCTCTGTACCAGGCATCCTGCGCCGGATTTTCTTGCAGAACTGGCGAATGTCGCTGCATGAAGTCTCCAGATCCTTCAGGAGAATTGCGAAGTCTGACGCCTCCTGTCCAATCTGAACGGCACAAAGATCGAAACAAGATGTTGGCTACAGGTGTAGTGTGAGGATAGTAGTAGGATAGTATAAGTTCATTGTTTCCCAATCAGGGTGCCTCCAGCCAAATGCTGTCCGGGCATGCTGGGAATTGTAGTATTGCAACAGCTGGGGGCACCCTGGTTGGGAAGCGATGGTATAGGTAGTAGTGCATGTGGTGGCTGTAGTGGGGGTTTTTGATTTAAAGGGTACCTTTCATCAAAAAAAAACTTTTGATATATTATAGATTAATGTATGTAGCATAACTTTCCAATAGCATGTTATTAAAAAATATGCTTCTTTCTATTTAATTTTCCACTTTGAAAAAATTACCACTAGGGGTCTCCCTACCAGTCCTAAATCTCAGACTGCAGCTGAGAAACAGACAAGCTCAGCACTGCTCCCTAGCAGGGAGCAGTGCTGAGCTTGTCTGTGTCCCGGCTGCAGTCTGAAATCTATTAAAAAAAAAAGGCTTGTGGCCAGGACTGGTAGGGAGACCCCTAGTGGTCATTTTTTTCAAGGTGGAAAATGAAATAGAAAGAAGCATATTTATTTAATAACATGCTATTGGAAAGTTATTCTGCATACATTCATCTATAATATATCAAAAGTTTTTTTTGCTGAAAAGTACCCCTTAATCTTGGTAGGTATAGTTGTACCAGTGATGGCTGTACTGGAGGGAAGTGTAGGTATTGTAGTAGTAGTAATGCTGGAAGTAGTAGTAGTGGTATGGACATCCCAGCGGGATCAACCGGATGAACCATATAGGTGCTGGTGATTACTACTAGATGCACTGAATCCTGTTCTCATTGATAGTGGGGCTGCGGATAAATAAAGGGGCAGTGGGGCAACTTACATGTAGGAAGGTGCGCAGTCTGCTCACTTCTACCCCCATACAGTCCAGGGCGCTCTGTGTAAACTGCAGGAGAGAAGGTAGAAGAGTCACCAAGAACTCAGGAGAGACATAGATAATAAGCCGATCAGCCATAACATTACTACCACCTGCCTAATACTGTGTCATCCTCTCTTGCTCCAAGCACTCAGAGCATTATCCTTTTAAAAAAAAGCCGCAGCCATTAGAGGGTCCAGCTGCCATTAACCCCTTAAGGACACAGCCCATTTTCACCTCTAGGACGCAGCCCTTTTTTGCACATCTGACCACTGTCACTTTAAACATTAATAACTCTGATGCTTTTACTTGAGATTGTTTTTTCGTGACATATTCTACTTTAACATAGTGATAAATTTTTTTGGTAACTTGCATCCTTTCTTGGTGAAAAATCCCCAAATTTGATGAAAAAATTGAAAATTTTGCATTTTTCTAACTTTGAAGCTCTCTGTTTGTAAGGAAAATGGATATTCCAAATATTTTTTTTTTTTGGATTCACATATACAATATGTCTACTTAATATTTTCATCATAAAATTTATGAGTTTTTACTTTTGGAAGACACCAGAGGGCTTCAAAGTTCAGCAGCAATTTTACAATTTTTCACAAAATTTTCAAACTCGCTATTTTTCATGGACCAGTTCAGGTTTGAAGTGGATTTGAAGGGTCTTCATATTAGAAATACCCCATAAAAGACCCCATTATAAAAACTACACCCCCCAAAGTATTCAAAATGACATTCAGTAAGCGTTTTAACCCTTTAGGTGTTTCACAGGAAAAGCAGCAAAGTGAAGGAGAAAATTCAAAATCTTCATTTTTTACACTCGCATGTTCTTGTAGACCCAATTTTTGAATTTTTACAAGGGGTAAAAGGATAAAATTTATACTTGAATTTGTAGCCCAATTTCTCTCGAGTAAGCACATACCTCATATGTCTATGTAAAGTGTTCGGCGGGCGCAGTAGAGGGCTCAGAAGGGAAGGAGCGACAAGGGGATTTTGGAGAGTACGTTTTTCTGAAATGGTTTTTTGGGGGCATGTTGCATTTAGGAAGCCCCTATGGTGCCAAAACAGCAAAAAAAAAAAAACATGGCATACCATTTTGGAAAATAGACCCCTTGAGGAACGTAACAAGGAATTAAGTGAGCCTTAATACCCCACAGGTGTTTCATGACTTTTGCATATGTAAAAAAAAAAAAAAAAAATTTTCACTAAAATGTGTGTTTCCCCCCAAATTTCACATTTTTGCAAGGGTTAATAGCAGAAAATACCCCCCAAAATTTGTAACCCCATCTCTTCTGAGTATGGAGGTACCCCATAAGTTGACCTGAAGTGCATTACGGGCGAACTACAATGCTCAGAAGAGAAGGAGTCATATTTGGCTTTTTGAGAGCAAATTTTGCTCGGGGGGCATGTCGCATTTAGGAAGCCCCTATGGTGCCAGGACAGCAAAAAAAAACGACATGGCATACCATTTTGGAAACTAGACTCCTTGAGGAACGTAACAAGGGGTAAAGTGAACCTTAATACCCCACAGGTGTTTCACAACTTTAGCATATGTAAAAAAAAAAAAAAATTTTTACACTAAAATGCTTGTTTTCCCCCAAATTTTACATTTTTACAAGGGATAATAGCAGAAAATACCCCCTAAAATTTGTAACCCCATCTCTTCTGAGTATGGAAATACCCAATAAGTGGACGTGAAGTGCACTGGGGGCGAACTACAATGCTCAGAAGAGAAGGAGCATCATTGAGCTTTTGGAGAGAGAATTTGGCCATGTGCATTTCCAAAGCCCCCCGTGGTGCCAGAACAGTGGACCCCCCCACATGTGACCCCATTTTTAAAACTACACCCCTCACGGAAGGTAATAAGGGGTGCAGGGAGAATTTACACCCCACTGGCATTTGACGGATCTTTGGAACAGTGGGCTGTGCAAATTAAAAATGTTATTTTTCATTTTCACAGACCCCTGTTTCAAAGATCTGTCAGACACCTGTGGGGCGTAAATGCTCACTGTACCCCTTGTTACATTCCGTGAGGGGTGTAGTTTCCAAAATGGGGTCACATGTGGGTATTTATTGTTTTGCACTTATGTCAGAACCGCTGTAAAATCAGCCACCCCTGTGCAAATCACCAATTTAGACCTCAAATTTACATGGTGCACTCTCCCTTCTGAGCCTTGCTGTGCGCCCCCAGAACACTTTGCGCCCACATATGGGGTATCTCCGTCCTCAGGAGAAATTGCGTTACAAATTTTGGAGGCTTTTTTTCTTTTACCGCTTGTGAAATTTTAAAGTATGGGGCAACACCAGCATGTTAGTGTACAAAAATGTTTTTTTTTTACACTAACATGCTGGTGTAGACCCCAACTTTACCTTTTCATAAGGGGTAAAAGGAGAAAAAGCCCCCCAAAATTTGTTAGGCAATTTCTCCCGAGTACGGAGATACCCCATATGTGGCCCTAAACTGTTGCCTTGAAATACGACAGGGCTCCAAAGTGAGAGCGCCATGTGCATTTGAGGCCTAAATTAGGGATTTGCATAGGGGTGGACATAGGGGTATTCTACGCCAGTGATTCCCAAACAGGGTGCCTCCAGCTGTTGCTAAACTCACAGCATGCTTGGACAGTCAATGGCTGTCCGGAAATGCTGGGAGTTTTTGTTTTGCAACAGCTGGAGGCTCCGTTTTGGAAACACTGCTGTAGGATACGTTTTTCATTTTTATTGGGGGGGAAGGGGTGGTGGTGGGGGGGCAGTGTACGTGTGTATATGTAGTGTTTTACTCTTTATTTTATGTTAGTGTAGTGTAGTGTTTTTAGGTTACATTCACACTGACGGCGGATTACACCGAGTCTCCAGCTGGGAGTTTGAGCTGCGGCTGCAGCTCAAACTTGAAGCAGGGAACTCACTGTAATCCGTCGCCAGTGTGAATGTAACCTGTACATTCACATGGGGGGGGGGGGGGGACTACAACTCCCAGCATGCACTGACAGAACGTGCATGCTGGGAGTTGTAGTTTTGCAACAGCTGGAGGCACACTGGTTGGAAAATACTGAGTTAGGTAATAGAACCTATTACCTAACTCGGTATTTCCCAACCAGTGTGCCTCCAGCTGTTGCAGAACTACAACTCTCAGCATGTACTGATTGCCAAAGGGAATGCTGGGAGATGTAGTTATGCAACAGCTGGAGGCACGCAAGTACAACTCCCAGCATGCCGAGCCATTTGCTGTTCCTGAATGCTGGGAGTTGTAGTTTTGCAAGATTTAGAGGGGTTCAGGCTGGAGATCACTGACAGTGGTCTCTAAACTGTGGCCCTCCAGATGTTGCAAAACTACAAATCTCAGCATGCTAAGACAGCAAACTGCTGTCTGGGCATGCTGGGAGTTGTAGTTTTGTAATATCTGGAGGGCTACAGTTTAGAGACCACTGTCAGTGATCTCCAGCCTGAACCCCTCTAAATCTTGCAAAACTACAACTCCCAGCATGCCAACACAGCAAACAGCTGTCAAGGCATGGTGGGAGTTGTAGTTTTGCAACATCTGGAGGGCGACAGTTTAGAGACCACTCTCTAAACTGTCGCCCTGCAGATGTTGCTAGGCAACAGACTCTGGACATGCGGTGTCATACTTACCTCCACCGCCGCCGTAATCACAGCCGCCGCCGCCGGGTAAGTGACCGCCGCTGCCGCCATTACATGGTTCCCCCCGCTGTGCCCGGTTACCGATGGGTGGGCATAGCGGGGGGGAACCGAACTTTAACCCCCCCGCCCCCAGTCTGCTATTGGTCGGCCGCTCCGCCGATCAATAGCAGGGATAGGAGGGGTGGCAACCCTGCCACCTCACTCCTATCTCTTCTAGGGGGATCGAGGGTGTCTTGGACACCCCCGATCCCCCTTATTTTATCGCGGCGCCGCGATTGATGGGCAGGGGGAGAGCGCTCCCCCTGCAAACACCGTAGATGCCGTGATCAGAACTGATCACGGCATCTATGGGGTTAATGCTGCCGGGACCGGCGCAATCGCGGCCCCAGCAGCTGCGGTGGGACTCCGGCTGTGATTGACAGCTGAGTCCCACCCGCGATCTCCTGCGCTGCCCGCGGCAGAGCAGGAGATCGCTTGGACGTATGCATACGTCCATTTGCGCGAACGTGTAATTCGCCTGGACGTATGCATACGTCCAATAGCGGGAAGGGGTTAAAGGGGTACTCCGGAGGAATTTTTTTTTTTTTTTTTAAATCAACTGGTGCCAGAAATTAAAAATCGTAATCCTTCCAGTACTTATCAGCTGCTGTATGCTCCACGGGAAGTTGTGTCGTTCTTTTCTGTCTAAGTGTTCTCTGTTGACACCTCTGGAACTGTCCAGAGTAGGAGCCAATCACCATAGCAAACCTCTTTTACTCTGGACAGTTCCTAACAAGGACAGAGGTGTCAGCAGAGAGCACTGTGGTCAGAGTGGAAAGATCTACACAACTTTCTGTGGAGCATACAGAAGCTGATAAGTACTGGAAGGGTTAAGATTTTCTTTTATAGAAGTAATTAACAAATCTGTATAACTTTCTGGCACCAGTTGAGATAGATATATATATATATATATATATATATATATATATATATATATATATAGGGGTCAGTACTTTCCTCAGGGAGAGGACACCTCTTCAGGTGTAACGGAGATTCAGGTTAGGCCATTTAGCACTCCACAGGCATTCTGGGTAGGGGAATATGCAGAGCCTCAGGCCTCTCACCACAGCCAAGCCAGATCACCCTGCTCTGTACTGACGAGGGGCAAAAACCCCGAAACAGCTGTCTGCAGATGGGTTGAAACTTCCCTTTTGGGGAGTAGTCTGGCTTGGCATATATCCCGTTCAGCTTTTTATATTCCTTAACAGGAGCCAAGCTGATACCAGGGAACACTACCTGAAAAGGTTGTGTAATGAGCTGCTTTGCATATTCCCCTATATATATATATATATATATATATATATATATATATATATATATATATATATTTATATATATAGTTTTCCACCGGAGTACCCCTTTAAGGGGGAGGGGACTTTGTCTGAACAATGGTTAGGTAGGTAGTACACATCATAAAAACATCCATATGATGTCCAGGACACATGGTTACCAACAGAACATTGTCCATCACACTGCCCCCCGCCGGCTTGTGTTCTTCAACATGATGGTGTCATCTCTTGCCCAGATAAGTGATGACCCAGACATCCAAATGATGGAGAATGTGATCCACCAAACAAGGAGTCCTCTTCCATCGCTCCAGTTCTGATGCTTATGTAGACACTTTTGGTGGTATATAGGGGTTAAAGGGGTACTCCAATGCAAATCACTTGTCTTTGTTTGTACCCCATAATTGTAAGCGCTGCGGAATCTGTAGGCGCTATATAAATAAATAAATGTATTTTAAATCAACTGGTACTAGAAAGTTAAACAGATTTGTAAATTACTTCTATGAAAAAAAAAAAAAAAAAAAAAAAAAATATTAATCCTTCCAGTACTTCTCAGTTGCTTTTTACTACAGAGAAAAGTTATTTTCTTATTCTTTTCTGTCTGACCCGGTTGCTCTCTGCTGACACCTCTGTCCATTTTAGGAACTGTCCAGAGCAGGAAAGGTTTGCTATGGGGATTTTTCTCCTGCTCTGGACAGTTCCTGACATGGACAGAGGTGTCAGCCTAAAAGAAATTCAAAACTGGAAGGATTAAGATTTTTTTTAATAGAAGTCATTTACAAATCTGTTTAACTTACTGGCACCAGTTGATTTAAAATAAAAAAGTTTTCCACCGGAGTACCCCTTTAATAGATGCCCTGACCAGTCTTGGAGGGATCGGACCAGATGGGCCTATACACCCCCCCCCCCCCAACACACATTAATGAGACTTAGACCCTCCATGACCTTGTCCCGGGTTGTTCATTCTTTTGGTCGGTACTAACCACTATATACTGGGAACACCCCACAAGACTGTCCGCCCTGGAGATGCTCTGACCCAGACATCTATACATCCGATTCTTACACTTCTCACTTACAATGTTGATGATGATTCTTCCCGTTTCCAGAAACATGGCCATGAACTGACGGGCCCCTAACAGCCCATTATACCCCACCCCCACACCCCCGACATGCTCCACTCTAATCCAGTCTATTCATTTATGTCACTTTTTCCCAACCAGGGTGCCTCCAGCTGTGGCCAAACTACAACTCCCAGCATTCCCGGACAGCTTTCAGCTGTCCGGGAATGCTGGGAGTTGTAGTTTGGCCACTGCTGGAGGCAGCCTGGTTGGGAAACACTGACCTATGGTAGCTGTACTGGGTCCTCATGCAGATTAAAACTAACAGCAGAGGGACTACAGATCCCAGCAAGTGCTGCCTGTCCAAAAGGTAAACAGCAAGATGCTATCTATGGCTCCTCTGCACACTGTATACATTACAAGGGGAGGTAGTGTTTTCTTCCAAACAGCGTGGCTCCAGCTGGGGGCATGCTGTTTGGAAAACGCTGCAGTAAGGAGGTCCAATCTAAAAGTCAAGCCCGCCACCTAGCGGTAGAAGGTGCATGTTACATTATAAATAAATTATATATATATATATATATATATATATATATATATATATATATATAAATAAATATATTTAAAAAAATATATATAAATATAGTGTATCTAAATATATATAAAATAATATAGTGTATATAAATATATAAAATAAATATAAATAATATAGTACATATATATTAACCTCTTCAGGACATAGGGCGTATGGATACGCCCTGCATGCCGAGTCCTTAAGGACCGAGGGCGTATCCATACGCCCGTGGGAATTCCGGCCCCCACCGCTAGCCGGTTGGGGACCGGAGCCGGATGCCTGCTGAAATCGTTCAGCAGGCATCCCGGCATATCGCCCAGGGGGGTCATTATGTCCCCCCATGTCGGCGATCGCCGCAGATCGCTGGACAATTCAGTCCAGCGATCTGCGGCGATTCCGGGTCAATCGGGTCTCCAGTGACCCGATGACCCGGAATTACTGGCTGTTCGGGGCAGTCTCTGACGGCCCCGAACAGCCAGAGCCTGCAGGGGTGAGGTGGCACTGGTGCCACCTCACGATCGCCCTGATTCGTCGGCCGGATTACCGGCCGACCAATCAGGGCGCCTGCTGCGGGTGTCACTCCCGCACCCGCTCCGCCCCTCTTCCGGAGGACGTGAGCGGGTGCGGGACGTGCACCCCGGGTGCTGGGGACCCCGATCCCCGGCGTTAATGTTGGGATCGGGGCCCCAGGAGCAGCTGCGGCGGCGGAGACGACGAGGGACTGACCTGTGCGGCGAGGATCGTTGGAGGTGAGTGACAGCCTCCTGCTGTTGCTTAGCAACAGATCCCAGCATGCAAAAAGGGCATGCTGGGAGCTGTAGTTATGCAACAGCAGGAGGCAGACCACCACAACTCCCAGCATTCCCTTATGGGCATGCTGGGACTTATGGTTTTGCAACAGCTGGAGGCACATTCTTTCTATGGAAAAGTGTACCTTCAGCTGTTGTATAACTACAACTCCCAGCTTGCACAAACAGCTAAAGTGCATGCTGGGAGTTGTAGTGGTGCATCTGCTGGTTGCATAACTACAACTTCCAGCATGCCCGTTGGCTGTCGGTGACTGCTGAGAGTTGTAGTTTTGAAACAGCTGAAGGCACACTGGTTGTGAAACTCAGAGTTTTTTTTTACCTAACTCAGTGTTTCACGACCGGTGTGCCTCCAGCTGTTGCAAACTACAACTCTCAGCAGTCACCGTACACCATGCACCGTACATGCTGGGAGTTGTAGTTTTGCAACAGCTGGAGGCACACTGGTTGTGAAACACTGAGTTAGGTCACAAACTCAGTGATACATAACCAGTGTGCCTACAGCTGTTGCAAAACTGCAACTCTCAGCAGTCACCGACAGCCAACGGGCATGCTGGGAGTTGTAGTTATGCAACAGCTGGATGTCCCCCCCAATGTGAACGTACAGGGTACACTCACATGGGCGGAGGATTACAGTAAGTATCTGGCTGCAAATTTGAGCTGCCGCAAACTTTCTGCTGCAGCTCAAATTGCCAGCGAGAAACTACTGTGAACCCCCGCCCGTGTGACTGTACCCTAAAAACACTACACTACACTAACACAAAATAAAATAAAAAGTAAAAAACACTACATATACACATACCCCTACACAGCCCCCCTCCCCTCCCCAATAAAAATGAAAAACGTCTGGTACGCCACTGTTTCCAGAACGGAGCCTCCAGCTGTTGCAAAACAACTCCCAGTATTGTCGGACAGCTGTTGACTGTCCAGGCATGCTGGGAGTTTTGCAACAGCTGGAGGCACCCTGTTTGGGAATCACTGGCGTAGAATACCCCTATGTCCCCCCCTATGCAATCCCTAATTTAGGCCTCAAATGCGCATAGCGCTCTCACTTTGGAGCCCTGTCGTATTTCAAGGCAACAGTTTAGGGCCACATATGGGGTATCGCCGTACTCGGGAGAAATTGTGTTACAAATTTTGGGGGGTATTTTCTGCTTTTACCCTTTTTAAAAATGTAAAATTTTTGGGAAAACAAGCATTTTAGGTAAAAAAATTTTTTTTTTTTTTACATATGCAAAAGTCGTGAAACACCTGTGGGGTATAAAGGTTCACTTAACCCCTTGTTACGTTCCCCGAGGGGTCTAGTTTCCAAAATGGTATGCCATGTGGGGGGTTTTTTGCTGTCCTGGCACCATAGGGGCTTCCTAAATGCGGCATGCCCCCAGAGAAAAATTTGCGTTCAAAAAGCCAAATGTGACTCCTTCTCTTCCGAGACCTGTAGTGCGCCAGCAGAGCACTTTTCACCCCCATATGGGGTGTTTTCTGAATCGGGAGAAATTGGGCTTCAAATTTTTAGGGGTATTTTCTGCTATTACCCTTTTTAAAAATAAAAAATTTTTGGGAAAACAAGCATTTTAGGTAAAAAATTTTTTTTTTTTTTTACATTTGCAAAAGTCGTGAAACACCTGTGGGGTATTAAGGTTCACTTTATCCCATGTTACATTCCCCGAGGGGTCTAGTTTCCAAAATGGTATGCCATGTGGTTTTTTTTTGCTGTTCTGGCACCATAAGGGCTTCCTAAAGGTAACATGCCCCCCAAAAACCATTTCAGAAAAACGTACTCTCCAAAATCCCCTTGTCGCTCCTTCCCTTCTGAGCCCTCTACTGCGCCCGCCGAACACTTTACATAGACATATGAGGTATGTGCTTACTCGAGAGAAATTGGGCTACAAATACAAGTAAAAATTTTGTCCTTTTACCCCTTGTAAAAATTCAAAAATTGGGTCTGCAAGAACATGTGAGTGTAAAAAATGAAGATTGTGAATTTTCTCCTTCACTTTGCTTCTATTCCTGTGAAACACCTAAAGGGTTAAAACGCTGACTGAATGTCATTTTGAATACTTTTGGGGGTGTAGTTTTTATAATGGGGTCATTTATGGGGTATTTCTAATATGAAGACCCTTCAAATCCACTTCAAACCTGAACTGGTCCCTGAAAAATACTGAGTTTGAAAATTTTGTGAAAAATCGGAAAATTGCTGCTGACCGTTGAAGCCCTCTGGTGCCTTCCAAAAGTAAAAACACATCAATTTTATGATGCAAACATAAAGTAGACATATTGTATATGTGAACCAAAAAAAAATATATTCGTAATATCCATTTTCCTTACAAGCAGAGAGCTTCAAAGTTAGAAAAATGCAAAATTTTCAAATTTTTCATCAAATTTACGGATTTTTCACCAAGAAATGATGCAAGTATCGACAAAAATTTACCACTATGTTAAAGTAGAATATGTCACGAAAAAACAATCTCGGAATCAGAATGATAACTAAAAGCATTCCAGAGTTATTAATGTTTAAAGTGACAGTGGTCAGATGTGCAAAAAACGCTCCGGTCCTTAAGGCCAAAATGGGCTCCGTCCTGAAGGGGTTAAATATATATAAAATAAATAAAAATAACATAGTATATATAATTTTATATATTTATAAAATAAATAAATATAAACAACATGGTATAAATAATTTAATATATATATATATATATAAAAAGTATAATTATATATATACATATATATATATATACATATATATATATATATATACATATATTACATATATATATACATATATACATACATATATATATATATATCTCTCTATCTGATGTATGTACACAACCAAAGACTGTCAAGTCAAGCCTACCACCTAGTGGTAGGAGGTGCATGCTACATTATAAATGAAAGCAGAATGTCCAGCGCGAATGTGAAGGAACTGGATGTTTATTCCAATAGCCAGAAAGACACGTAGAACATGACAAGGTGACGCGTTTCGGTCCTAAGCTTGGACCTTAGTCATACACTAGTATACAGTGAGTACAAACCTTATATAGGTGGCCCCTCAAACAACGACCAGTAATCCGGCCGCATCTGAATAGGGTTCTCCTCCTCTTTCGGTGACGTGGGGGTGATGAGGTCTCATCACCCCCACGTCACGGAAAGAGGAGGAGGACCCTATTCAGATGCGGCCGGATTACTGGTCGTTGTTTGAGGGGCCACCTATATAAGGTTTGTACTCACTGTATACTAGTGTATGACTAAGGTCCAAGCTTAGGACCGAAACGCGTCACCTTGTCATGTTCTACGTGTCTTTCTGGCTATTGGAATAAACATCCAGTTCCTTCACATTCGCGCTGGACATTCTGCTTTTACTTGTCAGTTTCAGTCGGTGTTGCCCACGCCGGTCCTGGCGCGACGGGCTGAGGGAGTGAGCTGGACTATACACTTCTTTGTCTACATTATAAATGATATATTATAATTAGATATCTTTTCAAATAAATAAATATAAATAATATAGTATAAATAATTATATATAAAAAAATATAAATAATATAGTATATATAATTAAATATATATAACATAAATAAATAAATATAAACAATGTAATATATATAAAATTAAAAATAACAGTATACATAATTAAATATATATAAAATAAATATAAATAATATAGTATAAATAATGTGATATATAAAATAAATAAATATAAATAACATGGTATAAATAATTTAATATATATATATATATATAAAATAAATAAAAATAAATAAAAATAAATAATATAAATAATTAAGGAGGCACAATCTAAAAGTCAAGCCTGCCACCTAGCGGTGGAAGGTGCATGCTACATTATATAAAAAATAAAATAAAAATTATTATATATATCTGATGTATGTGTACACAACCAAAGACTGTCCAGGCATGCTGGGAGTTTGGCCACAGCTGGGGGCACAGAGCTTGGGTAACACTGACTTATGTCATGGCTGGTGGGTGTACGCTGTGGCCAGAATCCCTCCTCTGACTTCCAGTAGACCCCCCCGGCCCCGGACTGTCACAGGCGTTTACCTTGATGTGGTCTGACAGCTGCATGGTGCAGTCCTCGGGCTGGTCAGCCAGGTGGATACTGTACAGGTGCTGCAAAAGAAAACAATCCAATTAAGAAGATGCACAGAACGCCATCTACAGCCCTTGGGGGGGGAAATCTGTCATCATGGGGGAAAGCTTGTTCCAAAACAACACTTCACCCAATCAGCTTTATCAGGGACATGACTGCACCTGACAGTGTTAGGGAGTGAACTGCAATAAGGAGACACACTTATCTGGAGAGGCCGGAGCCGCCCTGGGGGGTACCTGGTAATACTTGATGGCCTTGGTGAGGGGCTCCACGTTCACCGTCTCATCCAGCTGATCCTTGTGCAGTAACTCGATGAGGAAGTCCAGGGATCGCTCGTGCACGCTCATCTCTGGGTACAGCATCCCCACCTTCTTATACACCTCCACACTGCATTTATTTAGAGCCCTGAGGAGAAAAGACCAGGTCAATGGCAGTACCCGATGCCGAGACAGCGCCAAACCTACTTACTACACGTATACAATGTATTCAGAAAGTATTCACACCCCTTCACTATATACAAAGAATCCAGAAAGTATTCACACCCCTTCACTATATACAAAGAATCCAGAAAGTATTCACACCCCTTCACTATATACAAAGAATCCAGAAAGTATTCACACCCCTTCACTATATACACTGTATTCAGAAAGTATTCCCACCCCTACACTATATACAATGTATTCAGAAAGTATTCACACCCCTTCACTATATACAATGTATCCAGAAAGTATTCACACCCCTTCACTATATACAATGTATTCAGAAAGTATTCACACCCCTACACTATATACAATGTATTCAGAAAGTATTCACACCCCTTCACTATATACAATGTATTCAGAAAGTATTCACACCCCTTCACTATATACAATGTATTCAGAAAGTATTCACACCCCTACACTATATACAATGTATTCAGAAAGTATTCACACCCCTACACTATATACAATGTATTCAGAAAGTATTCACACCCCTACACTATATACAATGTATCCAGAAAGTATTCACACCCCTACACTATACACAATGTATCCAGAAAGTATTCACACCCCTACACTATATACAATGTATCCAGAAAGTATTCAAACCCCTTTACTATATACAATGTATTCAGAAAGTATTCACACTCCCTCACTATATACAATGTATTCAGAAAGTATTCACACCCCTTCACTATATACAATGTATCCATAAAGTATTCACACCCCTTCACTATATACAATGTATCCATAAAGTATTCACACCCCTTCACTATATACAATGTATCCAGAAAGTATTCACACCCCTTCACTATATACAATGTATCCAGAAAGTATTCACACCCCTTCACTATATACAATGTATTCAGAAAGTATTCACACCCCCTCACTATATACAATGTATCCAGAAAGTATTCACACCCTTTCACTATATACAATGTATCCAGAAAGTATTCAGACCCCGGTCACTATATACAATGTATTCAGAAAGTATTCAGACCCCGGTCACTATATACAATGTATCCAGAAAGTATTCACACCCCTTCACTATATACAATGTATCCAGAAAGTATTCAGACCCCTTCACTATATACAATGTATCCAGAAAGTATTCACACCCCTTCACTATATACAATGTATCCAGAAAGTATTCACACCCCTTCACTATATACAATGTATCCAGAAAGTATTCACACCCCTTCACTATATACAATGTATCCAGAAAGTATTCACACCCCTTCACTATATACAATGTATCCAGAAAGTATTCACACCCCTTCACTATATACAATGTATCCAGAAAGTATTCACACCCCTTCACTATATACAATGTATCCAGAAAGTATTCACACCCCTTCACTATATACAATGTATCCAGAAAGTATTCACACCCCTTCACTACATACAATGTATCCAGAAAGTATTCAGACCCCTTCACTATATACAATGTATCCAGAAAGTATTCAGACCCCTTCACTATATACAACGTATCCAGAAAGTATTCACACCCCTTCACTATATACAATGTATCCAGAAAGTATTCAGACCCCTTCACTATATACAATGTATCCAGAAAGTATTCAGACCCCTTCACTATATACAACGTATCCAGAAAGTATTCAGACCCCTTCACTATATACAATGTATCCAGAAAGTATTCACACCCCTACACTATATACAACGTATCCAGAAAGTATTCACACACCCTTCACTATATACAATGTATTCAGAAAGTATTCACACCCCCTCACTATATACAATGTATCCAGAAAGTATTCAGACCCCTTCACTATATACAATGTATCCAGAAAGTATTCACACCCCTTCACTATATACAATGTATCCAGAAAGTATTCACACCCCTTCACTATATACAATGTATCCAGAAAGTATTCACACCCCTACACTATATACAATGTATCCAGAAAGTATTCAGACCCCTTTACTATATACAATGTATTCAGAAAGTATTCACACCCCTTCACTATATACAATATATCCAGAAAGTATTCACACCCCCTTCACTATATACAATGTATTCAGAAAGTATTCACACCCCCGATCACTATATACAAATCTATCCAGAAAGTATTCACACCCCTTCACTATATACAATGTATTCAGAAAGTATTCACACCCCTTCACTATATACAACTTATCCAGAAAGTATTCAGACCCCTTCACTATATACAATGTATTCAGAAAGTATTCACACCCCTTCACTATATACAACTTATCCAGAAAGTATTCACACCCCTTCACTATATACAATGTATCCAGAAAGTATTCAGACCCCTTCACTATATACAATGTATCCAGAAAGTATTCAGACCCCTTCACTATATACAATGTATTCAGAAAGTATTCACACACCCTTCACTATATACAATGTATTCAGAAAGTATTCACACCCCTACACAATATACAATGTATCCAGAAAGTATTCACACCCCTTCACTATATACAATGTATCCAGAAAGTATTCAGACCCCTTCACTATATACAATGTATTCAGAAAGTATTCACACCCCTTCACTATATACAATGTATCCAGAAAGTATTCACACCCCTTCACTATATACAATGTATTCAGAAAGTATTCACACCCCTTCACTATATACAATGTATCCAGAAAGTATTCAGACCCCTTCACTATATACAATGTATCCAGAAAGTATTCAGACCCCTTCACTATATACAATGTATTCAGAAAGTATTCACACCCCTTCACTATATACAATGTATTCAAAAAGTATTCACACCCCTACACAATATACAATGTATCCAGAAAGTATTCACACCCCTTCACTATATACAATGTATCCAGAAAGTATTCAGACCCCTTCACTATATACAATGTATTCAGAAAGTATTCACTGATGTATGTACACAGCCAAAGGCTATCCAGGCATGCTGGGAGTTGTGGTTTTGCAACAACTGGAGGCATGCTGTTTAGAATACACTGCAGTAAGGAGGCCCAATCTAAAAGCCAAGCCTGCCACCTAGAGGTAGAAGGTGCACCCTACATTAATATATATATATATATATATATATATATATATATATATATATGAAAATTAATACATTTAAATATTATAATATATAAAATCTATTTTATTTATATATATATATATATATATATATATATATATATATATATATATATATATATATTTTATTTTTTTATTTTATTTTATTTAACCAGGTCTGGGGAGCACCCAGAACTGTGTCATGCCTCCTAGCTGACACTAGAAGAAAACAATTACCTAACTTCAGGTTGGTGGGTATATCCTGCCAGGGAGGAGCCGACTTTTTTTTTTTAGTGTCAGCGCCTCCTAGTGGCAAGAGTGTGTCCCCCCCAATGAAGAGCGACCGAGAAATAAATATATATATCTTATTTTTACTTACTGTGTGCATACATGACTGATCCTGAATTACAGGCTGTATTATGCTCCAGAGCTGGTTGTCCCTACTATGTATACACATTACTTATCACTTACTGCTCGTATTTGTGTAGCGTCGCCTGCAGGAGGCTGAGGGAATACACCAGACCAGCGGCAAAGCTCATCTGTTCCCCCACAGCTCCTCTCATGCCGGTCTTCTCTCCATTGGCCTCCGAGAGCTCGAACTTCTCCTGGGCCTGTTTACTGATGAGCTCCGCCTAAGGGAAAACAGGGACACGTCAGTGTGAACACCGCCTCATGCTTCACAATCAAAAATTAACAAAAATACATCAATAAAAAGAAAGAAACTTTTGACACGTCATCCAGTCACGTCAAAAGTTTCGATCAATTAAAGGGCTATTCCAGGCCAAAACCTATTACTAACGATTGATGGGGGTCTCAGCATTGAGACCTTAAAGGGGTATTCCAGGCAAAACCTTTTTTTATATACATCAACTGGCTCCGGAAAGTTAAAGAGATTTGTAAATGACTTCTATTAAACAATCTTAATCCTTCCAATAGTTATTAGCTTCTGAAGTTCAGTTGTTGTTTTCTGTCTAACTGCTCTCTGATGACTCACGTCCCGGGAGCTGTGCAGTTCCTATGGCGATATTCTCCCATCATGCACAGCTCCCGGGATGTGACATCATCATTGAGCAGTTAGACAGAAAACTTCAGAAGCTAATAACTATTGGAAGGATTAAGATTTTTTAATAGAAGTAATTTACAAATCTGTTTAACTTTCCGGAGCCAGTTGATATATATATAAATTTTTTTTTTGCCTGGAATACCCCTTTAAGGTCTCAATGCTGAGACCCCCATCAATCGTTAGTAATAGCCGGTGAGACCCCAACCCATCCAAACGTTTGACATTATTTTTAATGACCGTAAATAAATCCATATATAATTTACCGTATTTTTCGCCGTATAAGACGCGCTTTTTCTTCCCCAAAACTGCGGGGGAAAAAATTGGTGCGTCTTATACGGCGAATACACACACCTATCGCCGCTGTCCCTGCGGCCGGGACCCGTGGCTAATACAGGACATCACCGATCGCGGTGATGCCCTGTATTAACCCTTCAGACGCGGCGATCAAAGGTGACCGCCGCGTCTGAACTGAAAGTGACACTAACCCGGCTGCTCGGGACCGTCGCGGTGAAATCGCGGCATCCCGAACAGCTTACAGGACACCGGGAGGGACCTTACCTGCCTCTTCGGTGTCTGCTCCGTGCCGGGATCCCCTTCATGCCGGCGCTCTCCTTCAACGTCATCACGTCGTCCCATCATCCAACAGGAGCGGCGTGATGACGGCGACGGAGAGCGTGGATCACGGGGAAGAAGACGTCCGGAGCGACGGGGACGCGGCGAGAGTGATGGAGGGCGACATCCAGGGCAGCGGTGACTGGTCCGGAGCGGCGGGGGGACACGTGAGTATTACCTCCTATCCAGTGGTCTTCAACCTGCGGACCTCCAGATGTTGCAAAACTACAACTCCCAGCATGCCCGGACAGCCAACGGCTGTCCGGGCATGCTGGGAGTTGTAGTTTTGCAACATCTGGAGGTCCGCAGGTTGAAGACCACTGTTGGGTTCGGAATCTTTTTTTTTTTTCTAGGTTTCGCACCTTCAAAATTGGGTGCGTCTTATATGCCGCTGCGTCCTATAGGGCGAAAAATACGGTAGTCCTACTCAACAAGCCGGTTCCTGGAATGACAACCAATATGTGTCGGCTGCCACCCAGCTTTCCGGTATACAGACATACATCCCCTCTGCCTCTGGGTCTCGGACCTTGCAGATGAGTCTGGGGATGAGCAGCAGCACCAGGATGCAGTCGTGGTCTCCTCCGTGGCGCAGGAAGCTGTCAGGCATGAAGGAGGTGAGGAGCGACACGTGGCGGTTGGCTTGGTTCACCTCCATCTTGCGCAGCTCCATCTCGATGGCCTGAGAGAAGAAGAAGATTATATATATTATTATTACAGCTGTTATCTTATATACCCAACAGATGCCGGGTGCCCTCTTTATACCCCCTCCTACCTTGGCATGGGCCTTAGTCTCAGCAAACTTAATCTTGAAGTCGAACATTTCGGGCGACGGCTGCTGCTCCTTCTCCACGGTGGCCTCCTGCTGGTTGTGCAGCTCCCGATTCACTTCCTGCAATACATAAACCTGTGTAAGTGCCGGTGTGCGCCCCCTTGAGGCCTGACCTACATATGGGACAGTCATTTAATCACCTGGAGGTGGGCAGTCAGGTCCCGGTACTTCTTTATAGTCTGCTGGTAATCCGCCACGGTCTCCTGCGCGGCCTCCACCCGCTTCTCTGCCTCCCGCACCCGGGCGATGGCCATGTCCAGCTGCTCCCGTAACTCCAATTCTGTCTCCCGAGCGTTCTCCTGCAGCTCATCATTCATCTCATTGATGGCTTCCTGGGGGGATAAAGGAAGGAGGGGGAAATATAAAAAAACAGAGCTCTACACTGACCCACCAGGGATTATATAACCAGGACAGAGCTCTACACTGACCCACCAGGGATTATATAACCAGGAAAGAGCTCTACACTGACCCACCAGGGATTATATAACGAGGACAGAGCTCTACACTGACCCACCAGGGATTATATAACCAGGACAGAGCTCTACACTGACCCACCAGGGAATATATAACCAGGACAGAGCTCTACACTGACCCACCAGGGATTATATAACCAGGACAGAGCTCTCCACTGACCCACCAGGGATTATATAACCAGGAGAGAGCTCTACACTGACCCACCAGGGATTATATAACCAGGACAGAGCTCTACACTGACCCACCAGGGATTATATAACCAGGACAGAGCTCTACACTGACCCACCAGGGATTATATAACCAGGACAGAGCTCTACACTGACCCACCAGGGATCATATAACCAGGACAGAGTTCTACACTGACCTACCAGGGACTATATAGACAGGACAGAGCTCTACACTGACCCACCAGGGATTATATAACCAGGACAGAGCTCTATACTGACCCACCAGGGAATATATAACCAGTAAAGAGCTCTACAATGACCCACCAGGGAATATATAACCAGGACAGAGCTCTACACTGACCCACCAGGGATTATATAACCAGGACAGAGCTCTATACTGACCCACCAGGGAATATATAACCAGGAAAGAGCTCTACAATGACCCACCAGGGAATATATAACCAGGACAGAGCTCTACACTGACCCGCCAGGGATTATATAACCAGGACAGAGCTCTACACTGACCCGCCAGGGATTATATAACCAGGACAGAGCTCTACACTGACCCACCAGGGAATATATAACCAGGACAGAGCTCTACACTGACCCACCAGGGATTATATAACCAGGACAGAGCTCTACACTGACCCACCAGGGATTATATAACCAGGACAGAGCTCTACACTGACCCACCAGGGATTATATAACCAGGACAGAGCTCTACACTGACCCACCAGGGATTATATAACCAGGACAGAGCTCTATACTGACCCACCAGGGAATATATAACCAGGACAGAGCTCTACAATGACCCACCAGGGAATATATAACCAGGACAGAGCTCTACACTGACCCACCAGGGATTATATAACCAGGACAGAGCTCTATACTGACCCACCAGGGAATATATAACCAGGAAAGAGCTCTACAATGACCCACCAGGGAATATATAACCAGGACAGAGCTCTACACTGACCCACCAGGGAATATATAACCAGGACAGAGCTCTACACTGACCCACCAGGGAATATATAACCAGGACAGAGCTCTACACTGACCCACCAGGGAATATATAACCAGGACAGAGCGCTACACTGACCCACCAGGGATTATATAACCAGGACAGAGATCTACACTGACCCACCAGGAATGATATAACCAGGACAGAGCTCTACATTGACCCACCAGGGAATATATAACCAGGACAGAGATCTACACTGACCCACCAGGGAATATATAACCAGGACAGAGCTCTCCACTGACCTACCAGGGATTATATAACCAGGACAGAGATCTCCACTGACCTACCAGGGATTATATAACCAGGACAGAGCTCTCCACTGACCCACCAGGGATTATATAACCAGGACAGAGCTCTACACTGACCCACCAGGGAATATATAACCAGGACAGAGCTCTACACTGACCCACCAGGGATTATATAACAAGGACAGAGCTCTACACTGGCCCACCAGGGAATATATAACCAGGACAGAGCTCTACACTGACCCACAAGGGATTATATAACCAGGATAGAGCTCTACACTGACCCACCAGGGATTATATAACCAGGACAGAGCTCTACACTGACCCACCAGGGAATATATAACCAGGACAGAGCTCTACACTGACCCACCAGGGATTATATAACAAGGACAGAGCTCTACACTGGCCCACCAGGGAATATATAACCAGGACAGAGCTCTACACTGACCCACAAGGGATTATATAACCAGGATAGAGCTCTACACTGACCCACCAGGGATTATATAACCAGGACAGAGCTCTACACTGACCCACCAGGGATTATATAACAAGGACAGAGCTCTACACTGACCCACCAGGGATTATATGACCAGGACAGAGCTCGACACTGACCCACCAGGGAATATATAACCAGGACAGAGCTCTACACTGACCCACCAGGGATTATATAACCAGGACAGAGCTCTACACTGACCCACCAGGGATTATATAACCAGGACAGAGCTCTACACTGACCCACCAGGGATTATATAACCAGGACAGAGCTCTACACTGACCCACCAGGGATTATATAACCAGGACAGAGCTCTACACTGACCCACCAGGGATTATGTAACCAGGACAGAGCTCTACACTGACCCACCAGGAATGATAGAACCAGGACAGAGCTCTACACTGACCCACCAGGAATGATATAACCAGGACAGAGCTCTACATTGACCCACCAGGGAATATATAACCAGGACAGAGCTCTACACTGACCCACCAGGGAATATATAACCAGGACAGAGCTCTATACTGACCCACCAGGAATGATATAACCAGGACAGAGCTCTACATTGACCCACCAGGGAATATATAACCAGGACAGAGCTCTACACTGACCCACCAGGGAATATATAACCAGGACAGAGCTCTATACTGACCCACCAGGGATTATGTAACCAGGACAGAGCTCTACACTGACCCACCAGGAATGATAGAACCAGGACAGAGCTCTACATTGACCCACCAGGGAATGTATAACCAGGACAGAGCTCTACACTGACCCACCAGGGAATATATAACCAGGACAGAGCTCTATACTGACCCACCAGGGAAATATAAAAAAACAGAGGTCTACACTGACCCACCAAGGATTATATAACCAGGACAGAGGTCTACACTGACCCACCAAGGATTATATAACCAGGACAGAGCTCTACACTGACCCACCAGGGAATATATAACCAGAATAAAGCTTTAAATTGACCCAACAGGGAACATATATACAACATAGAGCTCTACACTGACCAGCCAAAGAATATAAAGCCAGGACAGAGCTCTACACTAACCCGCCAGGGAATATATAACCAGGACAGAGCTCTACACTGACCCACCAGGGATTAAATAACCAGGACAGAGCTCTAAACTGACCCACCAGGGATTATATATAACCAGAATAGAGTTCTACACTGACCCACCAGGGAATATATAACCAGGACAGAGCTCTACATTGACCCGCCAGGGACTATATACACAGGACAGAGCTCTACCCTGACCCACCAGGGATTATATATAACCAGAATAGAGTTCCACACTGACCCACCAGGGATAAAATAGTTCTATACTGGCCCGCCAGGGATTATATAACCAGGACAGAGCTCTACAGTTGTCCACCAGGGATTATATAACCAGGACAGAGCTCTACAGTTGTCCACCAGGGATTATATAACCAGGACAGAGCTCTACAGTTGTTCACCAGGATAGTAGTTTGGTTGCAGAACTCTACACTCCTCCATCATGCAGGACACGTATTGTGTGAGTACTTCATACCAGGTCGGTGACAGTCTCTCGCAGTTCTCGGACTTTCTCCTCCAGGTCCAGGTTCCTTTCGGTCAGCGTTTCCACCATTTCTTCAGCTCCCAGAGCAGCATCCACCTAAACAACACGTGACCACTGGTAATCAGTATTTGGTCAGTGACTAGCTCCAGGACTATTTCAGCAGACACCATGTAATCAGTATTTGGTCAGTGACTTGTTCCAGGACTATTACACCAGACACCATGTAATCAGTATTTGGTCAGTGACTATTTCCAGGACTATTACAGCAGACACCATGTAATCAGTATTTGGTCAGTGACTAGTTCTACGACTATTACAGCAGACACCGTGTAATCAGTATTTGGTCAGTGACTAGTTCCAGGACTATTACAGCAGACACCATGTAATCAGTATTTGGTCAGTGACTAGTTCCAGGACTATTACAGCAGACACCATGTAATCAGTATTTGGTCAGTGACTAGTTCCAGGACTATTACAGCAGACACCATGTAATCAGTATTTGGTCAGTGACTAGTTCCAGGACTATTACAGCAGACACCATGTAATCAGTATTTGGTCAGTGACTAGTTCCAGGACTATTACAGCAGACAACATGCAATCAGTATTTGGTCAGTGACTAGTTTCAGGACTATTATAGCAGACACCATGTAATCAGTATTTGGTCAGTGACTAGTTCCAGAACTATTACAGCAGATACCATGTAATCAGTATTTGGTCAGTGACTAGTTCCAGGACTATTACAGCAGACACCATGTAATCAGTATTTGGTCAGTGACTAGTTCCAGGACTATTACAGCAGACACCATGTAATCAGTATTTGGTCAGTGACTAGTTCCAGGACTATTACAGCAGACACCATGTAATCAGTATTTGGTCAGTGACTATTTCCAGGACTATTACTGCAGTCACCATGTAATCAGTATTTGGTCAGTGACTATTTCCAGGACTATTACTGCAGACGCCATGTAATCATGTAATCAGTATTTGGTCAGTGACTATTTCCAGGACTATTACCTGTTCCTTCAGTTCATCAATGGTCTTCTCCATGTGTGACGCCTCCTCCTGCAGCTTCTCCTTCTGCTGTCTCAGACTGTCCTGCTCTGCGTTCTTTTTCTCCAGCTGTTTCTGCACCCGGACGTGTTCCTGCTTCTCTGAGGCCGACAGATCCCTCATCCTAAAAGAGGGGCAAGGATCAGGATCTCTGCCTGATGGATGACAGAATGTATAGGGCCACAGGGGCCACTTACCTGACCAGAGCTTCCTTCAGCCTGGCATTCTGTTCTTCCAGCTGCTTCACCTGGTAACTGGATGCCGCTCCATCAGACCCTACAGATATAGGAGACAGAACATTATATATATATATATATATATATATATATATATATATATACACTGTATAGAGAATCAGACCCTACAGATATAGGAGACAGAACATATATATATATATATATATATATATATATATACACTGTATAGAGAATCAGACCCTACAGATATGGGAGACAGAACATATATATATATATATATACACACACACACACACAGTAAAGAGAATCAGACCCTACAGATATAGGAGACAGAACATATATATATACACTGTATAGAGAATCAGACCCTACAGATATAGGAGACAGAACATATATATATATATATATATATATATATACACTGTATAGAGAATCAGACCCTACAGATATGGGAGACAGAACATATATATATATATATATACACACACACACACAGTAAAGAGAATCAGACCCTACAGATATAGGAGACAGAACATATATATATACACTGTATAGAGAATCAGACCCTACAGATATAGGAGACAGAACATATATATATATATATATATATATATATATATATATATATACACACACTGTATAGAGAATCAAACTCCAGGGCCAAGAGACAACAAACCAGCAAATCTATAAAATGACCAGACAGTAACTAAGAGAGTCCATGGTATGAAAACCCTGATCCTGTCCACCATATCCCGATATACACTCCACCGCCAGTACATTACTCCACCATATCCCGCTATACACTCCACCATATCCCGACATACACTCCACCCCCGATACATTACTCCACCATATCCCGACATACACTCCACCCCCGATACATTACTCCACCATATCCCGATATACACTCCACCACCAGTACATTACTCCACCATATCCCGATATACACTCCACCCCCGATACATTACTCCACCATGTCCCGATATACACTCCACCCCCGATACATTACTCCACCATGTCCCGATATAATCTCCACCCCCGGTACATTACTCCACCATGTCCCGATATAATCTCCACCCCCGGTACATTACTCCACCATGTCCCGATATACACTCCACACCCGATACATTACTCCACCATATCCCGATATACACTCCACCCCCGATACATTATTCCACCATGTCCCGATATACACTCCACCCCCGGTACATTACTCCACCATATCCCGATATACACTCCACCCCCGATACATTACTCCACCATGTCCCGATATAATCTCCACCCCCGGTACATTACTCCACCATGTCCCGATATACACTCCACCTCCGGTACATTACTCCACCATATCCCGATATACACTCCACCCCCGGTACATTACTCCACCATATCCCGATATACACTCCACCCCCCGGTACATTACTCCACCATGTCCTGATATAATCTCCACCCCCGGTATATTACTCCACCATGTCCCGATATACACTCCACCCCCAGTACTTTACTCAACCATGTCCTGATATCCACTCCACCCCTGGTACATTACTCCACCATATCCCGATATACACTCCACCCATGGTACATTACTCCACCATGTCCTGATATACACTCCACCCCCACCCCCAGTACTTTACTCAACCATGTCCCGATATCCACTCCACCCGTGGTACATTACTCCACCATATCCCGATATACACTCCACCCATGGTACATTACTCCACCATGTCCTGATATACACTCCACCCCCACCCCCAGTACTTTACTCAACCATGTCCCGATATCCACTCCACCCCTGGTACATTACTCCACCATGTCCTGATATACACTCCAACCCTGGTACATTACTCCACCATATCCCGATATCATCTCCACCCCCCATACATTACTCCACCATATCCCGATATACACTCCACCATGTCCCGATATACACTCCACCCCCGGTACATTACTCCACCATGTCCCGATATAATCTCCACCCCCGGTAAATTACTCCACCATGTCCCGATATAATCTCCACCCCCGGTACATTACTTCACCATGTCTCAATTTACCTTTCTCTTCTATCTCATGTTTGAGAATCTCCAGGTCCATAGTCAGCTCCTCCACCTTCTCCTTCATGGTCTCCACTTCCTGCTGTAAGGATTCGGCTCGCTCCTCAGCCATCTCCTTATCCAGCGTAGCCATCTCTATGGCATCGGCCGTGTCCGCCATCTCCTCCATGTAGCGCTCTTGGGCCTCCAGAGCTTCCTTGGCCTCCTGTATGGAGAAGACATGATGGTTTAATGTGCTGCCCTGTCCTGTACGTGGTGTCTCTCCTGCGCGGGTCACCCACCTTCTTGGCCTCCTTGAGCTGGCGCTGGAGGTCGGCCTGCTGCTCCTGGATCTTGCTCTTCCATTCCTGCAGCTGCTCCAGTTGAAGCTTGGACTTCTCCAGCTCCTTCAGCTTGGTCTTGTCCTCGGCTCTCTTCATCTTCAGAGTCTCTAGTTTCTCCTCCAGATCTTTCACCTGGGCCCTCAGACTTTCCTCTTCCTGCAGAGATAGCAGGTTAGGAAGTCAAGAACCCGTGTACTGACTGACCAATCAGAAAGAAAGCAATCACTGTCCTTACCTTGGAGGGCCCCGGGGCCGGCAATGGGGCCACTGGAGAAGTCAATGAGGGTGAAGGGATGATAGGAGCCGCTAGAGGGGTCTGTGCCGGAGTGCTGGGCTCGCTGCTGCTGATCTCCCCACATGATGCTGATGCTGATCCTGAGGCCCCGGCTGTACCACTGGATGCCGCAGAGCTGGACGGGCGAGTGGGCTGTAAGCAGGACGGACATTATTAAATGGAAAGGACAATACATCACTGAGAAAACCTTCACATCAGCAGGTAAGTGTATGCTGCTGTAGTGATACTTACCATCATATTGGGGGTCCTATAGACATCACTGAGGACCCCACACCCTATAATACCGCAGTCATATCTACCATCATACCGGGGTCCTACAGACATCACTGAGGACCCCTCATCCTATAATACCGCAGTCATATCTACCATCATACTGGGGTCCTACAGACATCACTGAGGACCCCACATCCTATAATACCGCAGTCATATCTACCATCATACTGGGGTCCTACAGACATCACTGAGGACCCCACACCCTATAATACCGCAGTCATATCTACCATCATACTGGGGTCCTACAGACATCACTGAGGACCCCACACCCTATAATACCGCAATCATATCTACCATCATACTGGGGTCCTATAGACATCACTGAGGACCCCACACCCTATAATACCGCAGTCATATCTACCATCATACTGGGGTCCTACAGACATCACTGAGGACCCCTCACCCTATAATACCGCAGTCATATCTACCATCATACTGGGGTCCTACAGACATCACTGAGGACCCCTCATCCTATAATACCGCAGTCATATCTACCATCATACCGGGGTCCTACAGACATCACTGAGGACCCCTCACCCTATAATACCGCAGTCATATCTACCATCATACCGGGGTCCTACAGACATTACTGAGGACCCCACATCCTATAATACCGCAGTCATAGCTATCATCATACTGGGGTCCTACAGACATCACTGAGGACCCCACACCCTATAATACCGCAGTCATATCTACCATCATACTGGGGTCCTACAGACATCACTGAGGACCCCACACCCTATAATACCGCAGTCATATCTACCATCATACTGGGGTCCTACAGACATCACTGAGGACCCCACATCCTATAATACCGCAGTCATATCTACCATCATACTGGAGTCCTACAGACATCACTGAGGACCCCTCACCCTATAATACCGCAGTCATATCTACCATCATCCTGGGGTCCTACAGACATCACTGAGGACCCCACATCCTATAATACCGCAGTCATATCTACCATCATACTGGAGTCCTACAGACATCACTGAGGACCCCTCACCCTATAATACCGCAATCATATCTACCATCATACTGGGGTCCTACAGACATCACTGAGGACCCCTCACCCTATAATACCGCAGTCATATCTACCATCATACTGGGGTCCTACAGACATCACTGAGGACCCCACACCCTATAATACCGCAGTCATATCTACCATCATACTGGGGTCCTACAGACATCACTGAGGACCCCACATCCTATAATACCGCAGTCATATCTACCATCATACTGGGGTCCTAAAGACATCACTGAGGACCCCACACCCTATAATACCGCAGTCATATCTACCATCATACTGGAGTCCTACAGACATCACTGAGGACCCCACACCCTATAATACCGCAGTCATATCTACCATCATACTGGGGTCCTATAGACATCACTGAGGACCCCACACCCTATAATACCGCAGTCATATCTACCATCATACCGGGGTCCTACAAACATCACTGAGGACCCCACATCCTATAATACCGCAGTCATATCTACCATCATATTGGGGGTCCTATAGACATCACTGAGGACCCCTCACCCTATAATACCGCAGTCATATCTACCATCATACCGGGGTCCTACAGACATCACTGAGGACCCCACATCCTATAATACCGCAGTCATATCTACCATCATACTGGGGTCCTACAGACATCACTGAGGACCCCACATCCTATAATACCGCAGTCATATCTACCATCATACTGGGGTCCTACAGACATCACTGAGGACCCCACACCCTATAATACCGCAGTCATATCTACCATCATACTGGGGTCCTACAGACATCACTGAGGACCCCACATCCTATAATACCGCAGTCATATCTATCATCATACTGGGGTCCTACAGACATCACTGAGGACCCCTCACCCTATAATACCGCAGTCATATCTACCATCATACTGGGGTCCTACAGACATCACTGAAGACCCCACACCCTATAATACCGCAGTCATATCTACCATCATACTGGGGGTCCTACAGACATCACTGAGGACCCCTCAGGCTTAGTTAAAGGGGTACTCCGTTGTAAATTATTTTATTAAATTTTTTTTTTTTAAATCAACTGGTGCCAGAAATTTAAACAAATTTGTAAATTACTTTTATTAAAAAATCTTAATCCTTCCAGTACTTATTAGCTGCTGAATACTACAGAGGGAATTCTTTTCTTTTTGGACTAGAGCTCTCTGCTGACATCACGAGCACAGTGCTCTCTATTGACATCTCTGTCCATTTTAGGAACTGTCCAGAGCAGAATATGTTTTCTATGGGGATTTTCTCCTACTCTGGACAGTTCCTAAAATGGACAGAGGTGTCAGCAGAGAGCACTGTGCTCGTGATGTCAGCAGAGAGCTCTGTGTTCCAAAAAGAAAATAATTTCCTCTGTAGTATTCAGCAGCTAATAAGTACTGGAAGGATTACGATTTTTTAATAGAAGTCATTTACAAATCTGTTTAACTTTTTGGCACCAGTTGATTAAAAAAATAAATAAATAAATAAATAAATAAAAAACGTTTTCCACCGGAGTACCCCTTTAAGAGAGCACTCACAGATGTAGCAGAGCTGTGTATCATACAGTCCAGGTCAGTCCACACCAGTGTTTCCCAACCAGGGTGCCTGCAGCTGTTGCAAAACTACAACTCCCAGCATGCCCGGACAGCCTTCGGCTGTCCGGGCATGCTGTGAGTTGTAGTTTTGAAACAGCTGGAGACACCCTGGTTGGGAAACACTGGTCCACACGCACAGTGACGCAAATTATAATAGGATGAGATAGGAAAAAATAATCACAAGGTACAAACAAGTATAAACAGGGGTCTTCCTACTCCGTGCATGAGGAGGAGCCCAGGTCATAGCGCCCCCTATGTACTGTATGACCCCCAATGGTCAGATGGGAGCGCACAGAGCCCGATCCAGCATTAGTACAAAGCATTACCCAATGCATCCCCCCCCCCCGCCCCAAGTTCCAGGGTCCACAAAGGACGTCACATTCACCCACACACTGAAACGCTGCGGCGCTGATTGTGGCGCTCACCTTGGTGCGGCGGGTGGTGATCTGTGGAGAAGCGGCAGGAAGTGACAGACAGGAGAAGCGTCAGCAGCGGAGGAGAGAAGACACCAACAGGGTTTAGTGATATCCGGGAGACGCATCCAAACACCTCTACATATAACACCGCGAGAACCTATTTACTCCAGTCACCTCCAGAGCTCAAATCACTATTCTACAACCGAGGGGGACTGGATAATATGACATCATGTAAGAGCAGCAGAGTGAGTGCAGCTCTGGAGGTGACTGGAGGATAAGATGTGATGTAAAGGAGAATAGTGAGTGCAGCTCTGGAGGTGACTGGAGGATAAGATGTGATGTAAGAGGAGAATAGTGAGTGCAGCTCTGGAGGTGACTGGAGGATAAGATGTGATGTAAAGGAGAATACTGAGTGCAGCTCTGGAGGTGACTGGAGGATAAGATGTGATGTAAAGGAGAATACTGAGTGCAGCTCTGGAGGTGACTGGAGGATAAGATGTGATGTAAGAGCAGAATACTGAGTGCAGCTCTGGATGTGACTGGATAATATGACATCATGTATGAGCAGAAGAGTGAGTGCAGCTCTGGAGGATAAGACATGATGTAACAGCTGAATAGTGAGTGCAGCTCTGGAGGTGACTGGAGGATAAGATGTGATTTAAGAGCAGAATAGTGAGTGCAGCTCTGGAGGTGACTGAAGGATTAGGCATGATTTAACAGCAGAATAGTGAGTGCAGCTCTGGAGGTGACTAGTGTATAAGATGTGATGTAAGAGAAAAATAGCGAGTGCAGCTCTGGAGGTGACTGGAGGATAAGACAGCAGAAAAGTAATTGCAGCTCTGCAGGATGAGACGTGATGTAACAGCAGAATAGTGAGTGCAGCTCTGGAGGATAAGACGTGATGTGACAGTAGAATAGTGAGTGCAGCTCTGAAGGATAAGACATGATGTAACAGCAGAATAGTGAGTGCAGCTTTGGAGCATAAGACATGATGTGACAGCAGAATAGTGAGTGCAGCTAAATAGGATAAGACATGATGTGACAGCAGAATAGTGAGTGCAGCTCTGGATAAGAAATAATGTAACAGCAGAATAATAAGTGCAGCTCTGGAGGATAAGACATCATGTAACAGCAGAATACTGAGTGCAGCTCTGGAGGATAACACGTGATGTGACAGCGGAATAGTGAGTGCAGCTCTGGAGGATAAGATGTGATGTGAAAGAGGAATAGTGAGTGCAGCTCTGAAGGATAAGACATGATGTGACAGTAGAATAGTGAGTGCAGCTCTAGAGGATAAGACTCGATGTGACAGAAAAATAGTGAGTGCAGCTCTGGAGGATAAAACATGATGTGACAGCAGAATAGTGAGTGCAGCTCTGGAGGATAAGATGTGATGTGACAGCAGAATAGTGAGTGCAGCTCTGGAGGATAAGACGTGATGTGACAGCAGAATAGTGAGTGCAGCTCTGGAGGATAAGACATGATGTGACAGTAGAATAGTGAGTGCAGCTCTGGAGGATAAGACTCGATGTGACAGAAGAATAGTGAGTGCAGCTCTGGAGGATAAAACATGATGTGACAGCAGGATAGTGAGTGCAGCTCTGGAGGATAAGATGTGATGTGACAGCAGAATAGTGAGTGCAGCTCTGGAGGATAAGACGTGATGTGACAGCAGAATAGTGAGTGCAGCTCTGAAGGATAAGACATGATGTGACAGTAGAATAGTGAGTGCAGCTCTAGAGGATAAGACTCGATGTGACAGAAGAATAGTGAGTGCAGCTCTGGAGGATAAAACATGATGTGACAGCAGAATAGTGAGTGCAGCTCTGGAGGATAAGATGTGATGTGACAGCAGAATAGTGAGTGCAGCTCTGGAGGATAAGACGTGATGTGACAGCAGAATAGTGAGTGCAGCTCTGGAGGATAAGACATGATGTGACAGTAGAATAGTGAGTGCAGCTCTGGAGGATAAGACTCGATGTGACAGAAGAATAGTGAGTGCAGCTCTGGAGGATAAAACATGATGTGACAGCAGGATAGTGAGTGCAGCTCTGGAGGATAAGATGTGATGTGACAGCAGAATAGTGAGTGCAGCTCTGGAGGATAAGACGTGATGTGACAGCAGAATAGTGAGTGCAGCTCTGGAGGATAAGACATGATGTGACAGTAGAATAGTGAGTGCAGCTCTGGAGGATAAGACTCAATGTGACAGAAGAATAGTGAGTGCAGCTCTGGAGGATAAAACATGATGTGACAGCAGAATAGTGAGTGCAGCTCTGGAGGATAAGATGTGATGTGACAGCAGAATAGTGAGTGCAGCTCTGGAGGATAAGACGTGATGTGACAGCAGAATAGTGAGTGCAGCTCTGGAGGATAAGACATGATGTCACAGCAGAATAGTGAGTGTAGCTCTGGAGGATAAGATGTGATGTGACAGCAGAATAGTGAGTGCAGCTCTGAAGGAGAAGACGTGATGTGACAGCAGAATAGTGAGCGCAGCTCTGGATGTAACACATTGTTCTCACAATGACTGGGCATTATATGGAGATCATGCAGCAGTTAGTGCAGGATATTTGCCTCCTCCTGACGGGCAGCGGACGGGTGTGCTGGCCGGGCACGTCCCCCGCTCAGTGCTGGTATATACGGGGTACACAGCTGGCATGCCAAGCAGGAGCTGCACAGAGGCCTCATTCACAGGCGTCATTGTTATGGAGCCTCACAATAGTCTGCAGGGCGGGGGAGGAGGATTCTTTAGCTGCAGACCCCAGAGATCAGGGATTAACCCATCGTGACAGTGTCAGTAATCCAATGTATACACTGTGATACCAGGAGGATACAGAAGGGGGCGCCTCATCTGCTACACTGTAACAATGTATCAGGTCACAACAGTATATCAGGGTTTCCCAACCAGGGTGCCTCAGGCTGTCCGGGCATGCTGGGAGTTGTAGTTTTGCAACAGCTGGAGGCACCTAGGTTGGGAAACACATATCAATGAATGGAAACATTTTTAATTATCCAAACCTTAAAAGGGTTAAATCCAGGCTATGTTTCCCCACCAATTCTATCATCTCTAATCTATATGTTAGCCTGGGAAAGCTGAGTGATCTCTAACATCAATTATCTCCATAATATCTATCATCTCTAATCTATATGTTATCCTTGGAAAGCTGAGTGATCTCTAACATCAATTATCTCCATAATATCTATCATCTCTAATCTATATGTTATCCTTGGAAAGCTGAGTGATCTCTAACATCAATTATCTCCATAATATCTATCATCTCTAATCTATATGTTAGCCTGGGAAAGCTGAGTGATCTCTAACATCAATTATCTCCATAATATCTATCATCTCTAATCTATATGCTACACTGGGAAAGCTGAGTGATCTCTAATATCAAGGATTTCCTCCCCAATTCTATCATCTCTGATCTATATGCTACCCTGGCAAAGCTGAGTGATCTCCAGCACTACTGTTATCTTGAATCTTTATCCTACCCTGGAAAAGCTGAGTTATCTTCAGCACTACTGTTATCTTGAATCTTTATCCTACCCTGGAAAAGCTGAGTTATCTCTAACATCAATTATCTCCATAATATCTATCATCTCTAATCTATATGCTACCCTGGGAAAGCTGAGTGATCTCTAATATCAAGGATTTCCTCACCAATTCTATCATCTCTGATCTATATGCTACCCTGGGAAAGCTGAGTGATTGCCAGCACTACTGTTATCTTGAATCTTTATCCTACCCTGGAAAATCTGAGTGATCTCTAACATCAATTATCTCCATAACATCTATCATCTCTAATCTATATCCAATCCTGGGAAAGCTGAGTGATCTCTAAAATCAATGATTACCACCACTTCGACCATCTCTAATCTATATCATATACTAAAAAAGCGGAGTGATCTCTAATAATAATGATCTCCACCACTATTATCTCTAATCCATATCCGACCCTGGAAAAGCTGAGTGATCTCTAACATCAATTATTTCCATAACCTGTCATCTCTAATCTATATGCTATCCTGGGAAAGCTGAGTCATCCCTAATATAAATGATCACCGCCACTTCGATCATCCCTAATCTATATCCTATCCTGAGAAAGCTGAGTGATCTCTAGTATCAATGATCTCCAGCACAACATTTCTCGAATCTTTATCCTACCCTTGAAAAGCTGAGTGATCTCTAACATCAATTTTCTCCATAACATCTATCATCTCTAATATATAAACTATCCTGGGAAAGCTGAGTGATCTCTAATATTAATGATCACCGCCACTTCGATCAACCCCAATCTATATCATATCCTAAAAAAGCTGGGTGATCTTTACTATCAATGATCTCCATCATTATTATCTCTAATCCATATCCGACCCTGGAAAAGCTGAGTGACCTCTAACATCAATTATCTCCATAACATCTATCATCTCTAATCTATATGCTATCCTAGGAAAGCTGAGTGATCTCTAATAATCACTACCACCAGCAATATTATCTCTAATCTAGATCATATCCTGGGAAAGCTGAGTGATCGCTAATATCAATGATTTCTCCACCACTACTATTTTCTCTAATCTGTACCATACCCCAGGACAGCTGAGTGGACCCTAATATCAATGATCTTCATGCTATATCCTTTCCTGGGAAAGCTGAGTGATTGCTAATAATGATCTCCACCACTTATCATCTCTAATCTATATTCTATCCTGGGAAAGTGGAATGATCCTAAATATTAATTATTTTAACCACTTCTATAATCTATATCCTATCCTGGGAAAGCTGAGTGATCTCTAATATCAATTATTCCCACCACTTCTATAATCTCTGATCTGTATTCTATCCTGGGAAAGCTGAATGATCTAAAAATCAATGATCACCACCCACTACTATTATTTCTAATCTATATCCTATCCTGGGAAAGCTGAGTCAACGCTAATATCAATGATCTCCATCACTATTATCTCTAAACATTATCCTATCCTGGGAAAGCTGAGTGGTCTGTAATATCAGTGATCTGCATCACTTTTATCATAGCTAATCTATATCCTATCCTGGGAAAGCTGGGTGATCTCTAATAATGATGCCCACCACTGCTACCATCTCTAATCTATATCGTATCCTAACATGGCAATTCTAGCTGCCACCCACGGTCACTCCGCTCTCCTAGACCCCTGGACATCAAAGCTGTCCCATCCTTATATAGGTAAATAACTAGGTCAATATACCAGTCAGGACTCCAGGAAAGTAGTGTGGCAATCCCTGCAGGAGGCGGTCCCCATGGGATCTGAAATGCCACTCTGCCCTAGTTCTATAGCGCCACATCCCGTACTGCTCACCACCCAGCTTTCTAAGTGACAGGAGAGGACGAGTGAAGGACTTGAGGATATTGGGGGTGGTGCCCTCCGTGTGCTGCTGCCACCACATAAGATGGGCACGGCTACAGACCCCCCCCCATGGAGGCCTCAGTGATGGAGAGACGCTCTGCAGCTCCTCACTAACACATCATGCATACACAGGTACAGGGGGCACAAGACAGCGGGTGCAGGATGGGGGAGCGGGTACCTTCCTAGTCGTCGGTGCCTGCTTCATGGTCACACAAGGGCAAGGTGAGGAATAAAGAGAAGAGAAGTGTTAGGACATGAAATCACAGGAGCGCAGCCACAATCGCTGCAAATGGCCGCAGCTTCTCTACGGTGATGGATCCATGGCTGGAGATCCGGCCGACGCTCCCCCCTGACAGTCAGTGCCGGGATTCTCCATGCCACCCCCCTCCTCCTCCTCCTTCAGGGATGCGGCACCGCCGTACGTCCCAGCCTGTGTAACCACCGCCCCGTGCACCGATTACATCAGCATCGGCCTCCGCTCCCTCCCGGGAAGACCTTGTGTACGGATTAATGGCTCAGGAGCTTCTCTATATCCAGAGGAGGAGGAGGAGGGGCCGAGACACAAAGGAGGAGCGAGCGTAACCTGGCAACCGGGCAGCATTCATCGCTGGACCACTTCTCTGCCAGGCACAGGAGGGGTTAACACCGGTAATGCCAGGACGCTCCAGAATCCTTAGAAACCAACGCGGGGATATACGGGCGACTGCCAGAAACCTACAGATTTATAGAATTCAATGTTTATGGAGGGAAGATATTGTGGTGCCAGCGGGCAGAAGGCGGGAGCCCCTTATATTACCAGTGTACCCCAACTTACTAACCCAGCAGAAATATCATGGGTGCTGTTGGCAGTTTAAGCAGCACCCCGCTCTCTCTCTCTCTACAGTTTAAGCAGCACTCCGCTCTCTCTCTACAGTTTAAGCAGCACTCCGCTCTCTCTCTACAGTTTAAGCAGCACTCCGCTCTCTCTCTACAGTTTAAGCAGCACTCCGCTCTCTCTCTCTCTCTACAGTTTAAGCAGCACTCCGCTCTCTCTCTCTACAGTTTAAGCAGCACTCCGCTCTCTCTCTCTCTCTCTACAGTTTAAGCAGCACTCCGCTCTCTCTCTCTACAGTTTAAGCAGCACTCCGCTCTCTCTCTCTACAGTTTAAGCAGCACTCCGCTCTCTCTCTCTATAGTTTAAGCAGCACTCCGCTCTCTCTCTCTCTCTACAGTTTAAGCAGCACTCCGCTCTCTCTCTCTCTACAGTTTAAGCAGCACTCCGCTCTCTCTCTCTACAGTTTAAGCAGCACTCCGCTCTCTCTCTCTACAGTTTAAGCAGCACTCCGCTCTCTCTCTCTCTCTACAGTTTAAGCAGCACCCCGCTCTCTCTCTCTCTACAGTTTAAGCAGCACTCCGCTCTCTCTCTCTCTACAGTTTAAGCAGCACTCCGCTCTCTCTACAGTTTAAGCCACACCCCGCTCTCTCTCTCTACAGTTTAACCAGCACCCCACTCTCTCTCTCTACAGTTAAAGCAGCACCCGCTCTCTCTCTCTACAGTTAAAGCAGCACCCGCTCTCTCTCTCTGCAGTTTAAGCAGCACCCCGCTCTCTCTCTCTGCAGTTTAAGCAGCACCCGCTCTCTCTCTCTGCAGTTTAAGCAGCACCCACTCTCTCTCTCTGCAGTTTAAGCAGCACCCCGCTCTCTCTCTCTGCAGTTTAAGCAGCACCCCGCTCTCTCTCTCTGCAGTTTAAGCAGCACCCCGCTCTCTCTCTCTGCAGTTTAAGCAGCACCCCGCTCTCTCTCTCTACAGTTTAAGCTGCACCCCGCTCTCTCTCTCTGCAGTTTAAGCAGCACCCCGCTCTCTCTCTCTCTGCAGTTTAAGCAGCACCCCGCTCTCTCTCTCTGCAGTTTAAGCAGCACCCCGCTCTCTCTCTCTGCAGTTTAAGCAGCACCCCGCTCTCTCTCTACAGTTTAAGCCGCACCCCGCATTCTCTCTACAGTTTAAGCAGCACCCCGCTCTCTCTCTGCAGTTTAAGCAGCACCCGCTCCCTCTCTCTCTCTGCAGTTAAAGCAGCACCCCGCTCTCTCTCTCTCTGCAGTTTAAGCAGTACCCCGCTCTCTCTCTCTGCAGTTTAAGCAGCACCCCGCTCTCTCTCTCTGCAGTTTAAGCAGCACCCCGCTCTCTCTCTACAGTTTAAGCAGCACCCGCTCCCTCTCTCTCTCTGCAGTTAAAGCAGCACCCCGCTCTCTCTCTCTCTGCAGTTTAAGCAGCACCCCACTCTCTCTCTCTACAGTTTAAGCCGCACCCCGCTCTCTCTGCAGTTTAAGCAGCACCCCGCTCTCTCTCTGCAGTTTAAGCAGCACCCGCTCTCTCTCTCTCTCTGCAGTTTAAGCAGCACCCGCTCTCTCTCTCTCTCTGCAGTTTAAGCAGCACCCCGCTCTCTCTCTCTGCAGTTTAAGCAGCACCCCGCTCTCTCTCTCTGCAGTTTAAGCAGCACCCCACTCTCTCTCTCTACAGTTTAAGCAGCACTCCGCTCTCTCTCTCTCTCTACAGTTTAAACAGCACTCCGCTCTCTCTCTCTCTCTCTACAGTTTAAGCAGCACTCCGCTCTCTCTCTCTCTACAGTTTAAGCAGCACTCCGCTCTCTCTCTCTCTACAGTTTAAGCAGCACTCCGCTCTCTCTCTCTCTCAACAGTTTAAGCAGCACTCCGCTCTCTCTCTCTACAGTTTAAGCAGCACCCGCTCTCTCTCTCTCTACAGTTTAAGCCACACCCCACTCTCTCTCTCTACAGTTTAACCAGCACCCCACTCTCTCTCTCTACAGTTAAAGCATCACCCCGCTCTCTCTCTCTACAGTTAAAGCAGCACCCGCTCTCTCTCTCTGCAGTTTAAGCAGCACCCCGCTCTCTCTCTCTCTACAGTTTAAGCAGCACCCCGCTCTCTCTCTCTACAGTTTAAGCAGCACCCCGCTCTCTCTCTCTGCAGTTTAAGCAGCACCCCGCTCTCTCTCTGCAGTTTAAGCAGCACCCCGCTCTCTCTCTGCAGTTTAAGCAGCACCCCACTCTCTCTCTCTACAGTTTAAGCAGCACCCCGCTCTCTCTCTGCAGTTTAAGCAGCACCTCGCTCTCTCTCTACAGTTTAAGCAGCACCTGCTCTCTCTCTACAGTTTAAGCAGCACCCCGCTCTCTCTCTCTACAGTTTAAGCAGCACCCCGCTCTCTCTCTCTCTGCAGTTTAAGCAGCACCCCGCTCTCTCTCTGCAGTTTAAGCAGCACCTGCTCTCTCTCTACAGTTTAAGCAGCACCCCGCTCTCTCTCTCTACAGTTTAAGCAGCCCCCCACTCTCTCTCTCTCTGCAGTTTAAGCAGCACCCCGCTCTCTCTCTGCAGTTTAAGCAGCACCCGCTCTCTCTCTCTCTCTGCAGTTTAAGCAGCACTCCGCTCTCTCTCTGCAGTTTAAGCAGCACCCGCTCTCTCTCTCTCTGCAGTTTAAGCAGCACCCCGCTCTCTCTCTGCAGTTTAAGCAGCACCCCACTCTCTCTCTCTGCAGTTTAAGCAGCACCCCGCTCTCTCTCTCTGCAGTTTAAGCAGCACCCCGCTCTCTCTCTCTGCAGTTTAAGCCGCACCCCACTCTCTCTCTCTGCAGTTTAAGCAGCACCCCGCTCTCTCTCTCTGCAGTTTAAGCAGCACCCCGCTCTCTCTCTCTGCAGTTTAAGCAGCACCCCGCTCTCTCTCTCTGCAGTTTAAGCAGCACCCCACTCTCTCTCTCTGCAGTTTAAGCAGCACCCCACTCTCTCTCTCTGCAGTTTAAGCAGCACCCCACTCTCTCTCTCTGCAGTTTAAGCAGCACCCCACTCTCTCTCTCTCTGCAGTTTAAGCAGCACCCCACTCTCTCTCTCTGCAGTTTAAGCAGCACCCCACTCTCTCTCTCTCCAGTTTAAGCAGCACCCCGCTCTCTCTCTACAGTTTAAGCCGCACCCCGCATTCTCTCTACAGTTTAAGCAGCACCCCGCATTCTCTCTACAGTTTAAGCAGCACCCCGCTCTCTCTCTCTCTACAGTTTAAGCAGCACCCCGCTCTCTCTCTCTACAGTTTAAGCAGCACCCCGCTCTCTCTCTCTGCAGTTTAAGCAGCACCCCGCTCTCTCTCTGCAGTTTAAGCAGCACCCCGCTCTCTCTCTGCAGTTTAAGCAGCACCCCACTCTCTCTCTCTACAGTTTAAGCAGCACCCCGCTCTCTCTCTGCAGTTTAAGCAGCACCCCGCTCTCTCTCTACAGTTTAAGCAGCACCCCGCTCTCTCTCTCTACAGTTTAAGCAGCACCCCGCTCTCTCTCTCTCTGCAGTTTAAGCAGCACCCCGCTCTCTCTCTGCAGTTTAAGCAGCACCCGCTCTCTCTCTACAGTTTAAGCAGCACCCCGCTCTCTCTCTCTACAGTTTAAGCAGCCCCCCACTCTCTCTCTCTCTGCAGTTTAAGCAGCACCCCGCTCTCTCTCTGCAGTTTAAGCAGCACCCGCTCTCTCTCTCTCTCTGCAGTTTAAGCAGCACTCCGCTCTCTCTCTGCAGTTTAAGCAGCACCCACTCTCTCTCTCTCTGCAGTTTAAGCAGCACCCCGCTCTCTCTCTGCAGTTTAAGCAGCACCCCGCTCTCTCTCTCTGCAGTTTAAGCAGCACCCCGCTCTCTCTCTCTGCAGTTTAAGCAGCACCCCACTCTCTCTCTCTCTGCAGTTTAAGCCGCACCCCACTCTCTCTCTGCAGTTTAAGCCGCACCCCACTCTCTCTCTGCAGTTTAAGCCGCACCCCACTCTCTCTCTGCAGTTTAAGCAGCACCCCACTCTCTCTCTCTGCAGTTTAAGCAGCACCCCACTCTCTCTCTCTGCAGTTTAAACAGCACCCCACTCTCTCTGCAGTTTAAGCAGCACCCCGCTCTCTCTCTCTGCAGTTTAAGCAGCACCCCACTCTCTCTCTCTGCAGTTTAAGCAGCACCCCACTCTCTCTCTCTGCAGTTTAAGCAGCACCCCACTCTCTCTCTCTGCAGTTTAAGCAGCACCCCACTCTCTCTCTCTGCAGTTTAAGCAGCACCCCACTCTCTCTCTCTGCAGTTTAAGCAGCACCCCACTCTCTCTCTCTGCAGTTTAAGCAGCACCCCACTCTCTCTCTCTGCAGTTTAAGCAGCACCCCACTCTCTCTCTCTGCAGTTTAAGCAGCACCCCACTCTCTCTCTGCAGTTTAAGCAGCACCCCGCTCTCTCTCTCTGCAGTTTAAGCAGCACCCCGCTCTCTCTCTGCAGTTTAAGCAGCACCCCGCTCTCTCTCTCTCTCTCTCTGCAGTTTAAGCAGCACCCCACTCTCTCTCTCTGCAGTTTAAGCAGCACCCCACTCTCTCTCTCTGCAGTTTAAGCAGCACCCCACTCTCTCTCTCTCTGCAGTTTAAGCAGCACCCCACTCTCTCTCTCTCTGCAGTTTAAGCCGCACCCCGCTCTCTCTCTGCAGTTTAAGCAGCACCCCGCTCTCACTCTCTCCGCAGTTTAAGCAGCACCCCGCTCTCTGCAGTTTAAGCAGCACTCTGCTCTCCATCTGCAGTTTAAGCAGCTACGTCTCCACAATGTAATAGGCACCCTGCTTGTTCCCTCATAGCAGTTTAAGTGACACCCCTCTTGCCCTCTGCAGTTTAAGTGGTATCCTGCTTGCTCTCTGCAATATAAGTGCCACTTTGCTCGCTCTCTCTACAATTTAAGCTGCACCCCGCTTGCTTTTTTCAATATAAAAGTTGCACCCTGCTCGCTCCCGACAATATAAGTCGCATCCTGCTGGTTCCCCCTGCAGTATAACTGGCACCCCTCCTCCTGCAGTTTAAGTGGTATCCTGCTCGCTCTTTAAAGTTTCAGCAGTATTTCACTCGCTCTCTGCAATATAAGAGGCACCTCGCGCTCTCTCTCTGCAGTTTAAGCGGCACCCTGCTCGCTCTCTGCCATATAAGTTGCACCCCGCTAGCTCTCTCTCTGCAGTTTTAGTGGCACTCCTATTGCCCTCTGCAGTTTTAAGTTGTATCTTGCTCACTCTCTGCAATATAAGTGGTGCCCTGCTCGCTCTCGGCAATGTAAAAGGCACCCCTCTTGCCCTCTGCAGTTTAAAGCGTACCCGTCAGATCCAACAAAAAAACTTTTTTTGGAATATATCACTCAGTACCTAATCCTGAACATGTACATCTAATTTTTATATGTCTAGCACCTTTATTCATTCTTTTATTACACTTTTAATTTAGCTGACTAGTCTGAATTCCTCTCAAATGGAGGGGGCGTGGCCTCACTGTGCAGGTCTCCGCCCCCTCCCTCAGTATGCTGTCTGCTCACATCTCCCCCAGCATTAGCAAAACTACAACTCCCAGCATGTCCTCACTGACAGTAGCCGGACACAAGCTGACAGGAGGAGGATTTTTCCTGCACTCACAGCGGTCAATCAAGGAAGTGTGTCCATGACATAGGTGATGACTCATGGACACAGCAGGACTAGTATGTGTCCAAGCAGGCAGGGGGGCAGTTGCTTGACTGGATTTTTCTGTATGAAATACTGAAAAATTTCTAATGAAAACAATTGCAAAACGTATTGGTTATACAGGCTTTACAACATATCAAACGTTTTTGTATCTGACATTTAAGTGATATCCTGCTCGCTTTCTGCAGTTTAAAGGGGTACTCCGCCCCTAGACTTCTTATCCTCTATCCAAAGGATAGAGAATAAGATGTCTGATCGTGGGGATCCAGCCGGAGCATAGAGCGAACTTCGCCGCGTGCCAGATGACTGGCGATGCTGGGCTGTGTTGTAGTTTTGCAACAGCTGGAGGCGCCCTGGTTGGGAAACACAGATTATATCTTTCTCTCTCTCTAGATTATATATATATATATATATATATATATATATATACACACACACACACACACATATTGAATGAATAAAATAAAATTAAAAAAAAGAAAAAAAAAAAGAATGAATAAAATATACATAAAAAACAAATAAAATAAAATATAAAAAATTAATGAATAAAATAAATATACATAAAAAGGAATGAATAAATAAGATGAAATAAATAAAGAAAAATAAATAAATAAAATAAAACACATCAAAAAACTTCCTATAATTTCTAATGGGAAATATAACTGAATATCCCCCAAAAATATAAAGATTGAGGTTCTGTTTTTTGGCCCAATGCATAGTGATTAACCCTTCAACACCCGCATACACTGATCACCCTCCTCTCCTCCTCCTCCTCCCTGCCGCTGGAGATGTAAGGGTTAAGCTGATGCACGGAGAAGCCGCGAGGATCCGTGGAAAAGATGATTTGCAAAGAAATGAGCTCAGATATAATCCCAGCAGAGTTTTCCACTTAAAGGGCCAGTACCAGTACAAGTGGTGTCCTGCGGGGGGCGGTGTAAGAGGCTGATATCAGTCTAGTGGGGGGGGGGGGGGGTGCTCCTGCCACTCATCCCAATGAAGAATACAAAAAACAGGCTGATAACAGAGAGCAATAGACTGCACTCACATGGAGAGGAGACTGTGGGCTTAGTAACGCAATAAGGGGATTATAGAGAAGCTTCGTCTGCTCCTGGGAGTGCAGGGGTTAATGCCGTCACACCACATGGGATTAGTGGCAGACAAGGGAGCAGATGGCGGCTGGTCCCTGGTGGTGACTATGACCCAGACCAGCCAGAAGGTGACCGCCAGGACCAGGTCAGTTGGGGGGGATAAGGGCTGACGGAAAATATGGCGATTGCGCAAAAGTTGCAATAAATTATGTTAATAGTATTTTCTATTTCTTTGAGGACAAACATTTCAGAGCAGATAAAGGAAATGAATGACCCCAGTATCTCTCTTACACGGACACTGTATGGCGCTATTATTTCACCCACATAATGCTGCCTTTGTAATAGCGCCACATGGCGCAACACGCAGCAGAAACAACCATACGTGCCGACGCCAACAATGATCAGTTATCACCGTATGAGCAGTTATGTCTTCACCGTGTAACACGTTGGCACAATGTGACGGTAATAAATGGACACTATGATACCGTATGGCAGTACCATGGAGGCAGTAGAGTGTCTTCACTGTATGGTAGTATTATATGGGCCATGTATTCCAGGTATAGTACTACTATAGAGGCACTGTTTATGTGCGTACTGTACGGCAGTATTAGGTGGACCATGTATTACATAAACAGTGCTACTATAAAAGGCCCTGTTATGTGGGCACTGTATGGCAGTATTATGTTAGCCACATACTACTATAGCAGCATTGTTATGTGGTCACTGTATGGCAGTATTATGGGAAAGGAATTACATGAATACTGCTACTATAGAGGCAATATTTTGTGTTCACTGTATACTGTATGGCAGTATTATGTTGACCAAGTACTACATGAACAGTACTACTATAGAGGCAATGTTATGTGCTCACTGTATGGCAGTATTATGTGGACCAAGTATTACAAAAAAAAAAGTGCTACTATAGCAGCACTGTATGTCAGTATTAGGTGGAACATGTATATCATGTACAGTATTACTATAAAAGCACTGTTTATATGTGCACTGTATGGCAGTATTAGGTGGACCATGTATTACATAAACAGTGCTACTATAAAAGGCCCTGTTATGTGCGCACTGTATGGCAGTATTATGACGGCCACGTACTACTATAAAAATTCTGTTACATGCTCATTGTAGGGTGGTAATAGTGATCCATGTATTCCCTGAAAAGTACCATTATAGAGGCACTGTTATATGGACACTGTATGGCAGTATTATAGGCCATAAATTACATGAACACTGATTACTTTATGGCAGTATTACATGGGCATAGCAGATACAGTTATGTGTTGGTTGCATAGTACTACTATACAGGCTGTTATGTGTTCACTGTATGGCAGCATTATACAGATACTCTACAATATTGATACGCGCTCACTTAATGGCAGAACACTGTATGGCAGTTTTATATGACCACAGTAAGATCATGTGTTCATGGCAGTACGATACAAGCACTGTTATGTGGTTACTGCAGGGCAGTATTATGTGGGCCATGCATTCCATATACAGTACTACTATAGAGGCATTATTATGTGTACACTGTATGGCAGTATTACGCGGGCCAGGTATTACATGAACAATACTACTATAGTACTATGTGATCGCTTTATGGCAGTATTATATGGGCACAGTAGATGTACAGTTATGTGTTGGTTGCAAAGAACTACTATACAGGCTCTGTTATGTGTTCACTGTATGGTAGTATTATAAAGACACTGTACAATATTGATATGTGTTCACTGAATGGTAAAGGCAACTTGTGTGTTCACTGTTTTACAGTATTAAGTGAACACTGTACGGCGGCATTATAGGCCCACAGAAAGATTATGTGTTCATGGCAGTATGATACAGGTACTGTTATGTGGTCACTGTATGGCAGTATAATGTGGGCCATGTATTATATGTACAGTACTATTATAAAGGTACTGTTATGTGTACATTGTATGGCAGTATTATGTGGGTCATGTATTACATGTACAGTACTGCTATAAAGGTACTGTTATGTGTACATTGTATGACAGTATTATGTGGGTCATGTATCACATGTACAGTACTGCTATAAAGGTACTGTTATGTGTACATTGTATGGCAGTATAATGTGGGCCATTTATTACATGTACAGTACTGCTATAAAGGTACTGTTATGTGTACACTGTATGGCAGTATTATGTGGGTCATGCATTACATGTACAGTACTGCTATAAAGGTACTGTTATGTGTACATTGTATGGCAGTATTATGTGGGTCATGTATTACATGTACAGTACTGCTATAAAGGTACTGTTATGTGTACACTGTATGGCAGTATTATGTGGGTCATGTATCACATGTACAGTACTGCTATAAAGGTACCGTTATGTGTACATTGTATGGCAGTATTATGTGGGTCATGTATTACATGTACAGTACTGCTATAAAGGTACTGTTATATGCTCACTGTATGGCAGTATTATGTGGGTCATGTATTACATGTACAGTACTGCTATATAGGTAATGTTATATGCTCACTGTATGGCAGTATTATGTGGGTCATGTATTACATGTACAGTACTGCTATAAAGGTACTGTTATGTGTACATTGTATGGCAGTATTATGTGGGTCATGTATCACATGTACAGTACTATTATAAAGGTACTGTTATATGCTCACTGTATGGCAGTATTATGTGGGTCATGTATTACATGTACAGTACTGCTATAAAGGTACCGTTATGTGTACATTGTATGGCAGTATTATGTGGCTCATGTATCACATGTACAGTACTGCTATAAAGGTACTGTTATGTGTACATTGTATGGCAGTATTATGTGGGTCATGTATTACATGTACAGTGCTGCTATAAAGGTACTCTTATGTGTACACTGTATGGCAGTATTATGTGGCTCATGTATCACATGTACAGTACTGCTATAAAGGTACTGTTATGTGTACATTGTATGGCAGTATTATGTGGCTCATGTATCACATGTACAGTACTGCTATAAAGGTACTCTTATGTGTACATTGTATGGCAGTATTATGTGGCTCATGTATCACATGTACAGTACTGCTATAAAGGTACTGTTATGTGTACACTGTATGGCAGTATTATGTGGGTCATGTATTACATGTACAGTACTGCTATAAAGGTACTGTTATGTGTACACTGTATGGCAGTATTATGTGGGTCATGTATCACATGTACAGTACTGCTATAAAGGTACTGTTATGTGTACATTGTATGGCAGTATTATGTGGGTCATGTATCACATGTACAGTACTGCTATAAAGGTACTGTTATGTGTACATTGTATGGCAGTATTATGTGGGTCATGTATTACATGTACAGTACTGCTATAAAGGTACTGTTATGTGTACATTGTATGGCAGTATTATGTGGCTCATGTATCACATGTACAGTACTGCTATAAAGGTACTGTTATGTGTACATTGTATGGCAGTATTATGTGGGTCATGTATTAGATGTACAGTACTGCTATAAAGGTACTGTTATGTGTACATTGTATGGCAGTATTATGTGGGTCATGTATTACATGTACAGTACTGCTATATAGGTAATGTTATATGCTCACTGTATGGCAGTATTATGTGGGTCATGTATTACATGTACAGTATTATTATAAAGGTACTGTTATGTGTACACTGTATGGCAGTATTATGTGGGTCATGTATCACATGTACAGTACTGCTATAAAGGTACTGTTATGTGTACACTGTATGGCAGTATTATGTGGGTCATGTATCACATGTACAGTACTGCTATAAAGGTACTGTTATGTGTACATTGTATGGCAGTATTATGTGGGTCATGTATTACATATATAGTACTGCTATAAAGGTACTGTTATGTGTACATTGTATGGCAGTATTATGTGGCTCATGTATCACATGTACAGTACTATTATAAAGGTACTGTTATATGTACACTGTATGGCAGTATTATGTGGGTCATGTATTACATGTACAGTACTGCTATAAAGGTACTCTTATGTGTACACTGTATGGCAGTATTATGTGGCTCATATATCACATGTACAGTACTGCTATAAAGGTACTGTTATGTGTACATTGTATGGCAGTATTATGTGGGTCATGTATCACATGTACAGTACTGCTATAAAGGTACTCATATGTGTACATTGTATGGCAGTATTATGTGGGTCATGTATTACATGTACAGTACTGCTATAAAGGTACTGTTATGTGTACATTGTATGGCAGTATTATGTGGGTCATGTATTACATGTACAGTACTGCTATATAGGTAATGTTATATGCTCACTGTATGGCAGTATTATGTGGGTCATGTATTACATGTACAGTACTATTATAAAGGTACTGTTATGTGTACACTGTATGACAGTACTATGTGGCCCATGTATTACATGTACAGTACTGCTATAAAGGTACTGTTATGTGTACACTGTATGGCAGTATTATGTGGGTCATGTATCACATGTACAGTACTGCTATAAAGGTACTGTTATGTGTACACTGTATGGCAGTATTATGTGGGTCATGTATTACATGTACAGTACTGCTATAAAGGTACTGTTATGTGTACATTGTATGGCAGTATTATGTGGGTCATGTATTACATGTACAGTACTGCTATAAAGGTACTGTTATATGTACATTGTATGGCAGTATTATGTGGGTCATGTATTACATGTACAGTACTGCTATAAAGGTACTGTTATGTGCACATTGTATGGAAGTATTATGCGGGTCATGTATTAGATGTACAGTACTGCTATAAAGGTACTGTTATGTGTACACTGTATGGCAGTATTATGTGGGTCATGTATCACATGTACAGTACTGCTATAAAGGTACTGTTATGTGTACACTGTATGGCAGTATTATGTGGGTCATGTATTACATGTACAGTACTGCTATAAAGGTACTGTTATATGCTCACTGTATGGCAGTATTATGTGGGTCATGTATTACATGTACAGTACTGCTATAAAGGTACTGTTATGTGCACATTGTATGGAAGTATTATGCGGGTCATGTACCGCATACACAGTAATACTATACAGGCACTATTAAGTGGTCACTATATGGAGGAATGATGTGAGCACAGTATGGTATCGTTCTGTTATTGAACCCAGTTGTCCTATGGTTTTACTTTTGTGTGTTTACAGTGTGGCAGTACCGTATGGGAACAGAACAATACCGTAATACTGTTATATGTAAACTGATAGGTAGGTCTATCTGGGCACTGTTCTATGTTCACTGTATAACAATATTATTTTCTTATACTTCATAATCTGGCCCAGTTATGGCTTTCGACAGTCTATGTATAGCAGTAGTTCTCACTAGTGTTCCTACAGCTGTTGCAAAACTACAGATCCCAGCATGCCCGGACAGCCGAGGGATGTCTGGGCTTGCTGGGAGTTGTAGTTTTGAAACAGCTGGAGGCATGCTGGTTGGGAAACACTGGGACTAGAGTGGTGAATGATGACCATATGTGTGTGTGTGTACAATCAGGTGAGGTCCTGTAACTCCGAACTGAGGGGTCGTTACAATGTATCAGTATAGCTGCTTCTCCGTGAAGGGATTTCTTTTCCCTGAGAATCTGTTGCAGTGTGTCGGAGCAGATAAAATGACGGCAGAAGTGGTATCACAGACAGTAACCTGATATTCCCAGGAGCGATGGTAGAGATGATGTCATGTGCTGATCTGCAGCGAGCGATCAGCTGGGACTCTGAGGAGATGATGGTAATTGGTAATGGGGATCACTGGGGAATGTACCATAATGGATAGGGGAAAAAGGGGGGGGGGGGCTCTGGAAAGGGCAGGGTATACAGCAGCACAGAGGATTTTAGGAGAGGAGAGTGCTGATCACATGAGAAGGAGGGAGGGCAGGGAATACAGCAGCACAGAGTATTTCAGGAGAGGAGAGTGCTGATCACATGAGAAGGAGGGAGGGCAGGGAATACAGCAGCACAGAGGATTTCAGGAGAGGAGAGTGCTGATCACATGAGGCGGGGCAGGGTATACAGCAGCACAGAGTATTTCAGGAAAGGAGTGTGCTGATCACATGAAAAGGAGGGAGGGGCAGGGTACACAGCAGCACAGAGTATTTCAGGAGAGGAGAGTGCTGATCTCACGAGGAGGGGGGAGGGGCAGGGTATACAGCAGCACAGAGTATTTCAGGAGAGGAGAGTGCTAATCACATGAGAAGGAGGGAGGGGCAGGGTATACAGCAGCACAGAGTATTTCAGGAGAGGAGAGTGCTGATCACATGAGAAGGAGGGAGGGGCAGGGTATACAGCAGCACAGAGTATATCAGGAGAGGAGTGTGCTGATCACATGAGAAGGAGGGAGGGGCAGGGTATACAGCAGCACAGAGTATTTCAGGAGAGGAGTGTGCTGATCACATGAGAAGGAAGGAGGGGCAGGGTATACAGCAGCACAGAGTATTTCAGGAGAGGAGAGTGCTGATGACATGAGAAGGAGGGAGGGGCAGGGTATACAGCAGCACAGAGTATATCAGGAGAGGAGTGTGCTGGTCACATGAGAAGGAGGGAGGGGCAGGGTATACAGCAGCACATAGTATTTCAGGAGAGGAGTGTGCTGATGACATGAGAAGGAAGGATGGGCAGGGTATACAGCAGCACATAGTATTTCAGGAGAGGAGAGTGCTGATGACATGAGAAGGAAGGAGGGGCAGGGTATACAGCAGTACAGAGTATTTCAGGAGAGGAGAGTGCTGGTCACATGAGAAGGAGGGAGGGGCAGGGTATACAGCAGTACAGTGTATTTCAGGAGAGGAGAGTGCTGATCACATGAGAAGGAGGGAGGGGCAGGGTATACAGCAGCACAGAGTATTTCAGGAGAGGAGTGTGCTGGTCACATGAGAAGGAGGGAGGGGCAGGGTATACAGCAGCACAGAGTATTTCAGGAGAGGAGTGCTGATCACATGAGAAGGAGGGAGGGGCAGGGTATACAGCAGCACATAGTATTTCAGGAGAGGAGAGTGCTGGTCACATGAGAAGGAGGGAGGGGCAGGGTATACAGCAGCACAGAGTATTTCAGGAGAGGAGTGTGCTGATCACATGAGAAGGAGGAAGCAGCAGGGTAAACAGCAGCACAGAGTATTTCAGGAGAGGAGAGTGCTGGTCACATGAGAAGGAGGGAGGGGCAGGGTATACAGCAGCACAGAGTATATCAGGAGAGGAGTGCTGATCACATGAGAAGGAGGGAGGGGCAGGGTATACAGCAGCACAGAGTATATCAGGAGAGGAGTGCTGATCACATGAGGAGGGAGGGGCAGGGTATACAGCAGTACAGAGTATTTCAGGAGAGGAGTGTGCTGATCACATGAGAAGGAGGGAGGGGCAGGGTATACAGCAGCACAGAGGATTTCAGGAGAGGAGTGTGCTGATCACATGAGAAGGAGGGAGGGGCAGGGTATACAGCAGCACAGAGGATTTCAGGAGAGGAGTGTGCTGATCACATGAGAAGGAGGGAGGGGCAGGGTATACAGCAGCACAGAGTATTTCAGGAGAGGAGAGTGCTGATCACATGAGAAGGAGGGAGGGGCAGGGTATACAGCAGCACAGAGGATTTCAGGAGAGGAGTGTGCTGATCACATGAGAAGGAGGGAGGGGCAGGGTATAGAGCAGCACAGAGTATTTCAGGAGAGGAGAGTGCTGGTCACATGAAAAGGAGGGAGGGGCAGGGTATACAGCAGCACAGAGTATTTCAGGAGAGGAGAGTGCTGGTCACATGAGAAGGAGGGAGGGGCAGGGTATACAGCAGCACAGAGTATATCAGGAGAGGAGAGTGCTGATCACATGAGAAGGAGGGAGGGGCAGGATATACAGCAGCACAGAGTATTTCAGGAGAGGAGTGTGCTGATCACATGAGAAGGAGGGAGGGGCAGGGTATACAGCAGCACAGAGTATTTCAGGAGAGGAGAGTGCTGGTCACATGAGGAGGGGCAGGGTATACAGCAGCACAGAGTATATCAGGAGAGGAGAGTGCTGATCACATGAGAAGGAGGGAGGGGCAGGGTATATAGCAGCACAGAGTATTTCAGGAGAGGAAGGTGCTGGTCACATGAGAAGGAGTGAGGGGCCGGGTATACAGCAGCACAGAGTATTTCAGGAGAGGAGAGTGCTGGTCACATGAGAAGGAGGGAGGGGCAGGGAATACAGCAGCACAGAGTATTTCAGGAGAGGGGTGCTGATCACATGAGAAGGAGGGAGGGGCAGGGTATACAGCAGCACAGAGTATTTCAGGAGAGGAGTGTGCTGGTCACATGAGAAGGAGTGAGGGGCCGGGTATACAGCAGCACAGAGTATATCAGGAGAGGAGTGCTGATCACATGAGAAGGAGGGAGGGGCAGGGTATACAGCAGCACAGAGTATATCAGGAGAGGAGAGTGCTGGTCACATGAGAAGGAAGGAGGGGCAGGATATACAGCAGCACAGAGTATTTCAGGAGAGGAGTGCTGATCACATGAGAAGGAGGGAGGGGCAGGGTATACAGCAGCACAGAGTATTTCAGGAGAGGAGTGTGCTGGTCACATGAGAAGGAGTGAGGGGCAGGGTATACAGCAGCACAGAGGATTTCAGGAGAGGAGTGCTGATCACATGAGAAGGAGGGAGGGGCAGGGTATACAGCAGCACAGAGTATTTCAGGAGAGGAGTGCTGATCACATGAGAAGGAGGGAGGGGAAGGGTATACAGCAGCACAGGGTATTTCAGGAGAGGAGTGTGCTGATCACATGAGGAGGGAGGGGCAGGGTATACAGCAGCACAGAGTATATCAGGAGAGGAGTGCTGATCACATGAGAAGGAGGGTGGGGCAGGGTACACAGCAGCACAGAGCATTTCAGGAGAGGAGTGCTGATCACATGAGGAGGGGCAGGGTATACAGCAGCACAGAGTATTTCAGGAGAGGAGAGTGCTGATCACATGAGAAGGAGGGAGCGGCAGGGTATACAGCAGCACAGAGTATTTCAGGAGAGGAGTGTGCTGGTCACATGAGAAGGAGGGAGAGGCAGGGTATACAGCAGCACAGAGTATATCAGGAGAGGAGAGTGCTGATCACATGAGAAGGAGGGAGGGGCAGTATATACAGCAGCACAGAGTATTTCAGGAGAGGAGTGTGCTGATCACATGAGAAGGAGGGAGGGGCAGGGTATACAGCAGCACAGAGTATTTCAGGAGAGGAGAGTGCTGGTCACATGAGAAGGAGTGAGGGGCAGGGTATACAGCAGCACAGAGGATTTCAGGAGAGGAGTGCTGATCACATGAGAAGGAGGGAGGGGCAGGGTATACAGCAGCACAGAGGATTTCAGGAGAGGAGTGCTGATCACATGAGAAGGAGGGAGGGGAAGGGTATACAGCAGCACAGAGGATTTCAGGAGAGGAGTGTGCTGATCACATGAGGAGGGAGGGGCAGGGTATACAGCAGCACAGAGTATATCAGGAGAGGAGTGCTGATCACATGAGAAGGAGGGAGGGGCAGGGTACGCAGCAGCACAGAGCATTTCAGGAGAGGAGTGCTGATCACATGAGAAGGAGGGAGCGGCAGGGTATACAGCAGCACAGAGTATTTCAGGAGAGGAGTGTGCTGGTCACATGAGAAGGAGGGAGCGGCAGGGTATACAGCAGCACAGAGTATATCAGGAGAGGAGAGTGCTGATCACATGAGGCGGGAGGGGCAGGGTATACAGCAGCACAGAGTATTTCAGGAGAGGAGAGTGCTGATCACATGAGAAGGAGGGAGGGGCAGGGTATACAGCAGCACAGAGTATTTCAGGAGAGGAGAGTGCTGGTCACATGAGAAGGAGGGAGGGGCAGGGTATACAGCAGCAGAGTATTTCAGGAGAGGAGTGCTGATCACATGAGAAGGAGGGAGGGGCAGGGTATACAGCAGCACAGAATATTTCAGGAGAGGAGTGCTGATCACATGAGAAGGAGGGAGGGGCAGGGTATACAGCAGCACAGAGTATATCAGGAGAGGAGTGCTGGTCACATGAGAAGGAGGGAGGGGCAGGATATACAGCAGCACAGAGTAATTCAGGAGAGGAGAGTGCTGGTCACATGAGAAGGAGGGAGGGGCAGGGTATACAGCAGCACAGAGTATTTCAGGAGAGGAGTGTGCTGGTCACATGAGAAGGAGGGAGGGGCAGGGTAAACAGCAGCACAGAGTATTTCAGGAGAGGAGTGTGCTGGTCACATGAGAAGGAGGGAGGGGCAGGGTATACAGCAGCACAGAGTATATCAGGAGAAGAGTGTGCTGATCACATGAGAAGGAGGGAGGGGCAGGGTATACAGCAGCACAGAGTATTTCAGGAGAGGAGTGTGCTGATCACATGAGAAGGAGGGAGGGGCAGGGTATACAGCAGCACAGAGTATATCAGGAGAGGAGAGTGCTGGTCACATGAGAAGGAGGGAGGGGCAGGGTATACAGCAGCACAGAGTATTTCAGGAGAGGAGAGTGCTGATCACATGAGGAGGGAGGGGCAGGGTATACAGCAGCACAGAGTATTTCAGGAGAGGAGAGTGCTGATCACATGAGAAGGAGGGAGGGGCAGGGTATACAGCAGCACAGAGTATATCAGGAGAGGAGAGTGCTGGTCACATGAGAAGGAGGGAGGGGCAGGGTATACAGCAGCACAGAGTATTTCAGGAGAGGAGAGTGCTGATCACATGAGAAGGAGGGAGGGGCAGGGTATACAGCAGCACAGAGTATTTCAGGAGAGGAGTGCTGATCACATGAGGAGGGAGGGGCAGGGTAAACAGCAGCACAGAGTATTTCAGGAGAGGAGTGTGCTGGTCACATGAGAAGGAGGGAGGGGCAGGGTATACAGCAGCAAAGAGTATTTCAGGAGAGGAGAGTGCTGGTCACATGAGAAGGAAGGAGGGGCAGGGTATACAGCAGCACAGAGTATTTCAGGAGAGGAGTGTGCTGATCACATGAGAAGGAAGGAGGGGCAGGGTATACAGCAGCACAGAGTATTTCAGGAGAGGAGTGTGCTGGTCACATGAGAAGGAGGGAGGGGCAGGGTATACAGCAGCACAGAGTATTTCAGGAGAGGAGGGTGCTTATCACATGAGAAGGAGGGAGGGTCAGGGTATACAGCAGCACAGAGTATTTCAGGAGAGGAGAGTGCTGATCACATGAGAAGGAGGGAGGGGCAGGGTATACAGCAGCACAGAGTATTTCAGGAGAGGAGAGTGCTGATCACATGAGAAGGAGGGAGGGGCAGGGTATACAGCAGCACAGAGTATATCAGGAGAGGAGTTTGCTGATCTTGTGGGAAGTCACAGACAAAGTTACAGAGTGGGAGGAGCAGAGTCCTCCAGCAGAGTATTTCAGAGGGAGGAGTGTGTTTAATTTATGAGAGATTACAGAGTTAGTGCCGTATTGGGCTGAAAACAAACAGCGTTTTTGTTAACAGTGAAATATAAAAACATCATTCCCATTATTTTTTTCTTGCCTGATTTTCAAGCAGTAAAAAGCTGCAGTATCGCAATTAGCTGCAATGTGTGAACACGGCCACAGGTACAATTGGTTGAGATCAATCTATACATCCTGGAAAAAGAGGGACCCCAGCAGCACAGAGGATTACAGGAGAGGAGGTCTTTTGTCTTGTCACACACTGAGAGTTGCATAGTGGAAGAAGCAGGGTCCCTCCTCCAGCAGCACAGAGTATTTTTAGAGTCATCACAGACTTAGAGAGAGGGGAAAGAGCCAGACCCTCGTCTCCAGCAGAACAGAGTATTTCAGGAGAGGGTGCGTGACCACTGACCACTAGGGGTCCCCTGCCTCCTGGGACACATACCAGTGCTGCAGTGTCCAGTGGTCATCGTGAGTGATTAACAGGGCTGCAGGCAGGTCCAGGGCCCTCTGTGAGTCAGAGCACAGTGAGGGAGAGAGGGGGAGGAGTCATCACAGTGAGGAGAAGAGAGGGACACGCCCCCCCCCCCCCGCCTCTGCATGGCCAGAAACCTCACTGAGCAATAACTGAAAGCAAATAATGGTAATTCTGAGATAAATATAGGTCATAGGCACATATAAATTAGATGTACATAATCAGGATGAGGTACTGAGCAACATAACATTTTTTTTTGTTTTTTTTTTGGGGGGGGGGGTGTATCTGACAGGTACTCTTTTAGGAGAAGTGTGGAGATCTTCTGTGAGGTCATAGGGGGCAGGTTCCACAGCAGAACAGAGTATTTCAGGAGGTGAAACATGCTGACATGTAGAGAGAAGTAGGGTCTCCACCAGCCAGCAGCACAGAGTATTTCAGGAGGCAAGGTCACAGACATGAGTAAGTCAATACTTTAATAATACCCAAAGTAGTCAGAGGGGGGGGGCGCTGATGGTATACGCGGAACGCTACAATCAATATACATATTTACATACAGAGTATAACGCACATTACAGCCAGAACATCAGATTGGCCACATAGATATAAAAAAAATATATATATATATCCTAATAAATTATATATATATATATATATATATATATATATATATATATAATTATATATATATATATATATATATATATATATATATATATATATATATATAAAATAAATTTATATATGATATAGAGAGAGAGAGACACACACAGACAGACAGACATATATATTCACACACAACATAGCTTGTCATACAGATATCGCTCATTATAAAACATGCAATATATATTGCAAACATGCAAGCCGTCTGCTGCCGGACTGAGCAGATAAATGGCCGACGGCGACGTAATCCAGTCTGATCACAGAGACGAGATAAGAGCAGATTATACGGCGTGATGATCCGCAGAGGAGGATGATCTGTATATTACTACATAGCGGATTATTATACCATATTGACTGTAACTCCATATACTAAATACAGGATTACTATACTATAAAGACCTGTGGGGGTCTCCGAAATGTTGCAAAACTACAACTCCCAGCATGCCCGGACAGCCAAAGGCTGTCCGGGCATGCTGGGAGTTGTAGTTTTGCAACAGCTGGAGGTTTACAGATTGGAGACTTCTACCCATACCCAGTACATGAGCCATACAATCCCACCCCAGATAAGTATTCAACTTGCAACTCACAAGCATGAAACACGATGATGAATGAGGCCGGACGTGGCGTTACAGGTATCAAACCCATCAGGTCAGACGGCGGGGCATGCATGGTATGGAGGGGACATGGCGAGGGCACACAGCATGCTCATGGTGCCAGGCAGGAGGTGGAGTGAGATGGGCAGCAAGAGATAGGAGTTATAAAGAAAACAGGCACGACACCTTCTTAGGCTTTAATCCACGCTGCATGAGAAAGGGCAAAGGTTAAGAAAGGTTAGAGGTCAGCTAACTAGTAAGGAGTAGTAGTAGTAGTAGTAGTAGTAGTATCCTGCATGGACGGGAGGTAAAAAAGGTAAAAACAGGTTAGAGGTCAGACGAATCAAAAAGGAGAACCAGGACCCTACAAGGAGAGAGGACAATTGTAAAAACAGGTTAGAGTTGAGGTGACCAGGTAGGAGGAGTAATGCTCTGCATGGACAATAAGGTAAATATGAGAGAGGTTAGTGTTCTAAGAGGAGTAGTGCTCTGCATGGACAATAAGGTAAATATGAGAGAGGTTAGTGTTCTAAGAGGAGTAGTGCCCTGCATGGATATAAGGTAAATATGAGAGAGGTTAGTGTTCTAAGAGGAGTAGTGCCCTGCATGGACATAAGGTAAATATGAAATAGGTTAGTGCTCTAAGAGGAGTAGTGCTCTACATGGACATAAGGTAAATATGAGAGAGGTTAGTGTTCTAAGAGGAGTAGTGCTCTACATGGACAATAAGGTAAATATGAGATAGGTTAGTGTTCTAAGAGGAGTAGTGCTCTGCATGGACATAAGGTAAATATGAGAGAGGTTAGTGTTCTAAGAGGAGTAGTGCCCTACATGGACAATAAGGTAAATATGAGAGAGGTTAGTGTTCTAAGAGGAGTAGTGCCCTACATGGACAATAAGGTAAATATGAGAGAGGTTAGTGTTCTAAGAGGAGTAGTGCCCTGCATGGACAATAAGGTAAATATGAGAGAGGTTAGTGTTCTAAGAGGAGTAGTGCTCTACATGGACATAAGGTAAATATGAGATAGGTTAGTGTTCTAAGAGGAGTAGTGCCCTACATGGACATAAGGTAAATATGAGATAGGTTAGTGTTCTAAGAGGAGTAGTGCTCTGCAAGGACATAAGGTAAATATGAGATAGGTTAGTGTTCTAAGAGGAGTAGTGCCCTGCATGGACAATAAGGTAAATATGAGAGAGGTTAGTGTTCTAAGAGGAGTAGTGCTCTGCATGGATATAAGGTAAATATGAGATAGGTTAGTGTTCTAAGAGGAGTAGTGCTCTGCGTGGACATAAGGTAAATATGAGATAGGTTAGTGTTCTAAGAGGAGTAGTGCTCTGCATGGACATAAGGTAAATATGAGATAGGTTAGTGTTCCAAGAGGAGTAGTACTCTGCATGGACAATAAGGTAAATATGAGAGAGGTTAGTGTTCTAAGAGGAGTAGTGCTCTGCATGGACATAAGGTAAATATGAGATAGGTTAGTGTTCTAAGAGGAGTAGTGCTCTGCATGGATATAAGGTAAATATGAGATAGGTTAGTGTTCTAAGAGGAGTAGTGCTCCGCATGGACATAAGGTAAATATGAGAGAGGTTAGTGTTCTAAGAGGAGTAGTGCTCTGCATGGACATAAGGTAAATATGAGAGAGGTTAGTGTTCTAAGAGGAGTAGTGCTCTGCATGGACAATAAGGTAAATATGAGATAGGTTAGTGTTCTAAGAGGAGTAGTGCCCTGCATGGATATAAGGTAAATATGAGAGAGGTTAGTGTTCTAAGAGGAGTAGTGCTCTGCATGGACAATAAGGTAAATATGAGAGAGGTTAGTGTTCTAAGAGGAGTAGTGCTCTGCATGGATATAAGGTAAATATGAGATAGGTTAGTGTTCTAAGAGGAGTAGTGCCCTGCATGGATATAAGGTAAATATGAGATAGGTTAGTGTTCTAAGAGGAGTAGTGCTCAGCATGGACATAAGGTAAATATGAGAGAGGTTAGTGTTCTAAGAGGAGTAGTGCCCTGCATGGACATAAGGTAAATATGAGATAGGTTAGTGTTCTAAGAGGAGTAGTGCTCTGCATGGACATAAGGTAAATATAAGAAAGGTTAGTGTTCTAAGAGGAGTAGTGCTCTGCATGGACAATAAGGTAAATATGAGATAGGTTAGTGTTCTAAGAGGAGTAGTGCTCTGCATGGACATAAGGTAAATATAAGAAAGGTTAGTGTTCTAAGAGGAGTAGTGCTCTGCATGGACATAAGGTAAATATGAGATAGGTTAGTGTTCTAAGAGGAGTAGTGCTCTGCATGGACAATAAGGTAAATATGAGAGAGGTTAGTGTTCTAAGAGGAGTAATGCTCTGCATGGATATATGGTAAACATGAGATAGGTTAGTGTTCTAAGAGGAGTAGTGCTCTGCATGGACATAAGGTAAACATGAGATAGGTTAGTGTTCTAAGAGGAGTAGTAGTCCACTAGGACAGAAGATATGAGAAGGTTTAACAGTGAATGGCATCGAAGGGGACCATCTTCAGTAAAGCAAATGGGATCACAAAATAGCAGCATTGTTACACCTATATACACTGTGATATACCCAATAATGATCCTATAACCAGACTACAGCCTTATTACACCTATATGCACTGTGATATACCCAATAATGATCCTATAACCAAACTACAGCCTTATTACATATATATACACCCAATATACCCAATAATGGTCCTATAACCAGACTACAGCCTTATTACACCTATATACACTGTGATATACCCAATAATGATCCTATAACCACACTACAGCCTTATTACACCTATATACACTGTGATATACCCAATAATGATCCTATAACCAAACTACAGCCTTATTATACCTATATACACTGTGATATACCCAATAATGATCCTATAACATGACTACAGCCTTATTATACCTATATACACTGTGATATACTCAATAATGATCCTATAACCAGACTACATCCTTATTACATATATATACACCCAAAATACCCAATAATGATCCTATAACCAGACTACAGCCTTATTATACCTATATACACTGTGATATACCCAATAATGATCCTATAACATGACTACAGCCTTATTATACCTATATACACTGTGATATACTCAATAATGATCCTATAACCAGACTACAGCCTTATTACATCTATATACACCCAACATACCAAGTAATGATCCTATAACCAGACTACAGTCTTATTATACCTATATACACTGTGATATACCCAATAATGATCCTATAACATGACTACAGCCTTATTATACCCATATACACCCAATATACCCAATAATGATCCTATAACCAGACTACAGCCTTATTATACCTATATACACTGTGATATACCTAATAATGATCCTATAACCAGACTACAGCCTTATTACATCTATATACACCCAAAATACCCAGTAATGATCCTATAACCAGACTACAGCCTTATTATACCTATATACACTGTGATATACCCAATAATGATCCTATAACATGACTATAGCCTTATTATACCTACCGTATATACTCGAGTATAAGCCGAGTTTTTCAGCACGATTTTTCGTGCTGAAAACACCCCCCTCGGCTTATACTCGAGTGAACTCCCCCACCCGCAGTGGTCTTCAACCTGCGGACCTCCAGAGGTTTCAAAACTACAACTCCCAGCAAGCCAGGGCAGCCATCGGCTGTCCGGGCTTGCTGGGAGTTGTAGTTTTGAAACCTCCGGAGGTCCGCAGGTTGAAGACCACTGCGGCCTTCAACATCATCCAGCCCCCTCTCACCCCCTTTAGTTCTGAGTACTCACCTCCGCTCGGCGCTGGTCCGGTCCTGCAGGGCTGTCCGGTAAGGAGGTGGTCCGGTGAGGAGGTGGTCCGGGCTGCTATCTTCACCGGGGAGGCCTCTTCTAAGCGCTTCGGGCCCGGCCTCAGAATAGTCACGTTGCCTTGACAACGACGCAAATACGTCGTTGTCAAGGCAACGACTCTATTCCGGGCCGGAAGCGCGGAGAAGAGGCGCCCCCGGTGAAGATAGCAGCCCGGACCACCTCCTCACCGGACCACCTCCTCTCCGGACAGCCCTGCAGGACCGGACCAGCGCCGAGCGGAGGTGAGTACTCAGAACTAAAGGGGGTGAGAGGGGGCTGGATGATGTTGAAGGCCGCAGTGGTCTTCAACCTGCGGACCTCCGGAGGTTTCAAAACTACAACTCCCAGCAAGCCCGGACAGCCGATGGCTGCCCGGGCTTGCTGGGAGTTGTAGTTTTGAAACCTCTGGAGGTCCGCATGTTGAAGGCCGCAGTGGTCTTCAACCTGCGGACCTCCGGAGGTTTCAAAACTACAACTCCCAGCAAGCCCGGACAGCCGATGGCTGCCCGGGCTTGCTGGGAGTTGTAGTTTTGAAACCTCTGGAGGTCCGCATGTTGAAGGCCGCAGTGGTCTTCAACCTGCGGACCTCCGGAGGTTTCAAAACTACAACTCCCAGCAAGCCCGGACAGCCGATGGCTGCCCGGGCTTGCTGGGAGTTGTAGTTTTGAAACCTCTGGAGGTCCGCAGGTTGAAGACCACTGAGGGCGAATGATGAGAAGAGGATGATGAAGGGGGGGGGGGGGGTGTGGGGATGATGAAGGGGGGGGGTGTGGGATGATGACAAGGGGATGATGAAGGGGGGATGTGTGGGATGATAAGGGGATGTGTGGGATGATGACAAGGGGATGATGAAGGGGGGATGTGTGGGATGATGACAAGGGGATGATGAAGGGGGGATGTGTGGGATAAGGGGATGTGTGGGATGATGACAAGGGGATGATGAAGGGGGGATGTGTGGGATAAGGGGATGTGTGGGATGATGACAAGGGGATGATGAAGGGGGGATGTGTGGGATGATGACAAGGGGATGATGAAGGGGGGATGTGTGGGATAAGGGGATGTGTGGGATGATGACAAGGGGATGATGAAGGGGGGATGTGTGGGATGATGACAAGGGGATGATGAAGGGGGGATGTGTGGGATGATAAGGGGATGTGTGGGATGATGACAAGGGGATGATGAAGGGGGGATGTGTGGGATGATAAGGGGATGTGTGGGATGATGACAAGGGGATGATGAGGATGTTAATGACGGGTCTGGATGATGACAGGGGGGGATGAGGTATTTCCCACCCTAGGCTTATACTCGAGTCAATAACTTTTCCTGGGATTTTGGGTTGAAATTAGGGGTCTCGGCTTATACTCGGGTCGGCTTATACTCGAGTATATACGGTATATACACTGTGATATACTCAATAATGATCCTATAACCAGACTACAGCCTTATTACATCTATATACACTGTGATATACCCAATAATGATCCTATAACCAGACTACAGCCTTATTATACCTAAATACACTGTGATATACCCAATAATGATCCTATAAGCAGACTACAGCCTTATTACATCTATATACACCCAATATACCCAATAATGATCCTATAACCAGACTACAGCCTTATTACATCTATATACACCCAATATACCCAATAATGATCCTATAACCAGACTACAGCCTTATTACATCTATATACACCCAATATACCCAATAATGATCCTATAACCAGACTACAGCCTTATTACATCTATATACACTGTGATATACCCAATAATGGTCCTATAACCAGACTACAGCCTTATTACATGTATATACACCCAATATACCCAATAATGATCCTATAACCAGACTACAGCCTTATTATACCTATATACACTGTGATATACCCAATAATGGTCCTATAACCAGACTACAGCCTTATTACATATATATACACCCAAAATACCCAATAATGATCCTATAACCAGAGTACAGCCTTATTACATCTATATACACTGTGATATACCCAATAATGGTCCTATAACCAGACTACAGCCTTATTACATCTATATACACTGTGATATACCCAATAATGATCCTATAACCAAACTACAGCCTTATTATACCTATATACGCTGTGATATACCCAATAATGGTCCTATAACCAGACTACAGCCTTATTATACCTATATACACTGTGATATACCCAATAATGGTCCTATAACCAGACTACAGCCTTATTACATCTATATACACCCAATATACCCAATAATGATCCTATAACCAGACTACAGCCTTATTATACCTATATACACTGTGATATACCCAATAATGATCCTATAACCAAACTACAGCCTTATTACATGTATATACACCCAATATACCCAATAATGGTCCTATAACCAGACTACAGCCTTATTACATCTATATACACTGTGATATACCCAATAATGATCCTATAACCAAACTACAGCCTTATTACATCTATATACACTGTGATATACCCAATAATGATCCTATAACCAGACTACAGCCTTATTATACCTATATACACTGTGATATACCCAATAATGGTCCTATAACCAGACTACAGCCTTATTACATCTATATACACCCAATATACCCAATAATGATCCGATAACCAGACTACAGCCTTATTACATGTATATACACCCAATATACCCAATAATGATCCTATAACCAGACTACAGCCTTATTATACCTATATACACTGTGATATACCCAATAATGATCCTATAAGCAGACTACAGTCTTATTATACCTATATAAACCCAATAACCCAATAATGATCCTATAAGCAGACTACAGCCTTATTACATCTATATACACCCAATATACCCAATAATGGTCCTAGATATGTGACAGAACCCATCACGTCTCCAGAGTGAAGCCTTTTTAGTAACCATATTCCCATTTAAAAAAAATTTTTTTTTTTTTACAACTCTGATGATCCTCTGCTATTCCTCCGGGAAATGTATTAATAAACTGACATTTTGGTATAACTAATTGCACAGTATTACATGGTGATCCTGAATGGGGCAGGAGAGAGATGGGGTCCGATCTGTAGAGCAATTCTCATCAATGCTAATTTTTACCATGTCAGAACTATATGAACCACCAGATGGCGCTATCACAGCAAAAACAAACCCGACCATTCCCGATTATTCAAGCCACTTTTTTATTTTTTTCTATATATTTTCATATTTGTTTTAATACAGAGGTGCGAAGTCAATGCCTCAATGAACACTGGTCATTAAACTCATGGAAGTATACACTTGTAAAATTACATTTATATACCTACCTGTTTCTTATAAGTTAGGCTGCGTTCACACAGCAGTCTAGACCCGTCCCGTCGCTCTTCTTCCGTAAAAAATAAAAACGGACAATAACGGATGCAAACGGATGTTAACCGTTTGTATCCGTTATTGTTCAGTTAATAAACAAAAAATAATAATTTTTTAGTTCTGAGCATGCTCAGAAGTAAAAACGTATTGAGAAAAAAACGGATTCAAACTGATGACATTAAAAGGCTCATCCATTTTCCATAGACTTCAATGTTACATTTACTGTATCCATTTTTTATTCCATTTTTTTGACGAGAGAAAAAAAAAAAACTGCATGCACCGTCTTTTCTACCGTAAAAAAAAAAAAAAAAAAAAAACGAAAACGAGCGCTGAAAGGATTGTAAAAAAAAAAAATCCAATTGACATGAATGGGATAATTTTACAACAGTTTGTAATCCGTTTATAAGCAGCAACAACGGAACCTAAAAACGGGGGTGAAAAAAAACAGAGGACAGATGGTCTTGTGAACGCACCCGAAGGGTGCGTTCACATGGCCGTCTGTCCCAGTTTCTTTTATCCCTGTTTCGGTCCCATTCTTGAAGGCTGTAAACGGATTAAAAACAGTTTTAAAAAAATCCCATTCATGTCAATGGGATTTTTTTTTTACAATCCGTTTACACCCGTCTGCGCTCGTTTCCGTTTATTTATTTTTTTTACTGAGAGAAGACGGTGCATACAGTATTTTTTTCTCTCCTCAAAAAATGGAACAAAAACCGGATACAGTAAATTTAACATTGAAGTCTATGGAAAACGGATGAGCCTTTAATGTCATCAGTTTGCATCCGTTTTTTTCAATCAGTTTTTACTTCTGAGCATGCTCAGAACAAAAAAAAAAAAATATATATATATATATATATATATATATATATTTTTTTTTTTTTAAAATAACTGAACAATAACGGATCCAAACATCCGTCTATTGTCTGCTTTTATTTTTGACGGGACAAGAACAGGACGGGTCTAGACGGCCGTGTGAACGCAGCCTTAGAATGCAGCTCCCTCATGCTTCACTGCAGCAGGTACAGCTAAGATCTCCCCCTTCTATTCCTCCTCCATACTTTACACAGCAGCTCTGCCCCCCCCCACACACACACTGATCATGTGGTTGTCACATATACAGATTATTGTCCTTATACTTCAGGTCCTTGAGAGGGATAATACAAAAACAAGGCAGTAAATACATATAGAGCAGTGAGGAGAGGGGGCACTCACCAGCTTACTGGCCTTCGGGGTGTCAGTCGTTTCTGTAAGAAAGAAATAGTAATAATCAGAATAAAAGGTATAAAAGGAAAATAAAAATAAATGAATATATCTATCTGCACTCACATACATACCCTAGAATCTATAGTAGTCCACAATATATATATATGGGCTGCACAATATATATCAATCAAATCACAATTTTACAAATTGCGATATATAACGATTTGGTCCTTTCCTCCTCCTGGGAGAAGAGGACTTAAAGGGGTTATCCAGGAAAAAAACTTTTTTTATATATATATATATATATCAACTGGTTCCAGAAAGTTAAACAGATTTGTAAATTACTTCTATTAAAAAATATTAATCCTTTCAGTACTTATGAGCTTCTGAAGTTAAGGTTGTTCTTTTCTGTCTAAGTGCTCTCTGATGACACGTGTCTCGGGAAACGCCCAGTTTAGAAGCAAATTCCCATAGAAAACCTCTTCTAAACTGGGCATTTCCCGAGACAGGTGTCATCAGAGAGCACTTAGACAGAAAAGAACAACCTAAACTTCAGAAGCTCATAAGTACTGAAAGGATTAAGATTTTTTAATAGAAGTAATTTACAAATCTGTTTAACTTTCTGGAGCCAGTTCATACATATATATATATATATATATATATATATATATATAGCAGCAAAGAAGATAGTCCGGCACAGAACTATGGTATGCAGGTAAAAACTCAGAACTTTATTTCAGCATGACGCAGTACACAGAAGCCTGACGCGTTTCGCACCGAAGTGCTTAGTCGTAGGTAACAGGTAACCACAATGAACGTCTTAAAATACACAAGATAGCGGTCACATGACCATACACATCATAAAATCGTTCTCATAAAAGACATGGCGCTGGAGTATCGGGTTGGGAAACACCAATTTTTTGGAACAAGTTCACACCTGGGTGCGCCCAAAACATTTGTTGCTATAATAGAATTATTCTAAAAAACAGTGTAAACATTTACATCATGGATTCATAACTTGTATTGAGAAAAGCCAGGTAAAAGCACTCATCCGCAAGAACAGTAACTTAAGTATCATATTTTTGGTTTTTATTTTATGTTTATTTATTTTTAGATATTAGTTTGTATATGTATCATTCTTAGTTATACATTTAAATATGACTATTTATTTGGGGTCTAAGGGCAGGTGAGAGCTAAATCTAATCTTTTATTTAAACCGAGGGGATGCCTCGTACCAAGGAGGAATATCCAATATGCCTCCCTGTTATAAAGTTTACTCCTAAGATCTCCCCCCCCCTCGGACCCAAAGTAACCCTTTCTACCCCAGATACCCGTAAATCCGTCACATCTCCTCCATGTGCCTCCCTAAAGTGACGGGATAACATCGACATACCTGTGATATTGCTTTTAGCATCTGAGACATGTTTTCTAAACCTCATTTTTAGAGAATTACTAGAACAACCTACATACTGTATCTTGCAGATGGGCGCACCCAGGTGTGAACTTGTTCCAAAAAATTGGTGTTTCCCAACCCGATACTCCAGCGCCATGTCTTGTATGAGAACGATTTTATGATGTGTATGGTCATGTGACCGCTATCTTGTGTATTTTAAGACGTTCATTGTGGTTACCTGTTACCTACGACTAAGCACTTCGGTGCGAAACGCGTCAGGCTTCTGTGTACTGCGTCATGCTGAAATAAAGTTCTGAGTTTTTACCTGCATACCATAGTTCTGTGCCGGACTATCTTCTTTGCTGCTAATTGTGTGAGCCGGAGGCGGTACCGGCGTGTCCGCAGCACGGACTTAGGAGCAGCTGCGGGTGTGGTGAGCGGTAATCCATTGTTGCATATATATATATATATATATATATATATATATATATATATATAAAACTTTTTTCCTGGATAACCCCTTTAAAGGGGTTATCCAGGAAAAAAAACTTTTTTATATATATATCAACTGGCTCCAGAAAGAAGATTAAACAGATTTAAACAGATTTGTAAATTAGAGAGAAGTGGAGTGGCTCTTGCTCTAACTACAACCAAGATAGACCTGGGCTGCCCAATTTGTACACCTCTACCCATGGTGTACCAAGAAAATAATAATAATATTGAACAGCGGAATATTGGGCTCAAGGTCAAGGATTTGAGGACGCAGGTGTATATACAATAATTATTTGATTTATTCTAATATAATAAAATGCTGAACAGTACCACCAATAACACACAGGGCCCTTGTGTAATTATTGTAATAACTGAAATAATTAAAGGGTAGCTCCCGCCATCACTTTTTTTTTCTGTCCCTGCCTATTACCCATCTATCCCTAACCCCCTCCCTGCCTTTAATTTTTATTTTTTTCTTACATATTAAACACGTTTTTTTGTCTGCCTGGCAGTGTGCTCACTACCAGGCAGACTTCCCCAGCAGGCACCACTTCACTGATGCCTGCTGGGGCCGGCACTTCCGCCCATAGTTCAACTATACAGGGTGCCTCCAGCTGTTTCCCCACTGCAACTCCCAGCTTGCCCTGACATCTATTGGCTGTCAGGGCATGCTGGGAGTTGTAGTGGGGAAACAACTGGAGGCACCCTGTATAGGTGAACACCGGAGCACATACCGCTCCCCGCCGCGCAGCCCGCAACCGCCCCCCCCCCCACGCCCCAATCGCGCCGCTCAACTCACTCCCCCTCCCCCTTAGTTCACCCAGAGTACCCCCTCCCTGCCGTGCAAGCCGACCCGAATATAAGCCGAGGCCCCTAATTTCACCCCAAAATCCCAGGAAGTTATTGACTCGAGTATAAGCCTAGGGTGGGAAATACATCATTCCCCCCCCCCCCCGTCATCATCCAGACCCTCATCATCATCACCCTGTCATCATCCCCCTTTCATCATCCCCTTGTCATCATCCCACACCCCCCTTCATCATCCCCTTGTCATCATCCCCACCCCCATCATCATCCCCTTGTCATCATCCCCACCCCCCTTCATCATCCCCTTGTCATCATCCTCTTGTCATCATCCTCTTGTGAACTATCCGCCCTCAGTGGTCTTCAACCTGCGGACCTCCAGAGGTTTCAAAACTACAACTCCCAGCAAGCCCGGGCAGCCATCGGCTGTCCGGGCTTGCTGGGAGTTGTAGTTTTGAAACCTCTGGAGGTCCGCAGGTTGAAGACCACTGCGGCCTTCGACATCATCCAGCCCCCTCTCACCCCCTTTAGTTCTGTACAGTACTCACCTCCGCTCGGCGCTGGTCCAGTGCTGCAGGACTGTCCGGTGAGGACGTGGTCCGGTGGGATAGTGGTTCCGGGCTGCTATCTTCACTGGGGGCGCCTCTTCTCCACGCTGCGGGCCCGGAATAGAGGCGTTGCCTTGACGATGACGCAGAAGGACGTTGGTAATGAACCTACCTCTGCGTCGCCGTCAAGGCAACGTGACTATTCTGGGGCCGGGCCCAAAGCGCGGAGAAGAGGCCTCCCCGGTGAAGATGGCAGCCCGGAACCACTATCCCACCGGACGACCTCCTCACCGGACAGTCCTGCAGCACAGGACCAGCGCTGAGCGGAGGAGAGTACTGTACAGAACTAAAGGGGGTGAGAGGGGGCTGGATGATGTCGAAGGCCGCAGTGGTCTTCAACCTGCGGACCTCCAGAGGTTTCAAAACTACAACTCCCAGCAAGCCCGGACAGCCGATGGCTGCCCGGGCTTGCTGGGAGTTGTAGTTTTGAAACCTCTGGAGGTCCGCAGGTTGAAGACCACTGAGGGTGGAGAGTTCACTCGAGTATAAGCCGAGGGGGGTGTTTTCAGCACGAAAAATCGCGCTGAAAAACTCTGCTTATACTCGAGTATATACGGTAATTGGTTAATCCTGCAATGAAAACATCATTCATGTTTTCCCCATTTGTTACAAATGTTTATTTACACTGGAAGTGACGTGACTTAGTATAGGAGGGGTTAATTATATATAAGACCATGTAGGTGCCTTTATCCGACTTATACTTATTTGCTGCTGAAGAAAAATACTGAGAAAGTATTGAAACGCGTCCAGCTAGAAGTATTGACCACCCCGACCACCACTTTACATATCCTGCTAATCATAGACTTGGTCACTTTATCTCCTACCGATACGCTAGTCCCGTGTGCGCGCGCCCAACCGCCACGAGGACCGGACCAGCATCTTCAGTGAAAGCGCGGGAGCATCCGCATTTGGGACCCACCTAGACGCCACCAGCTTAGGAGACGGCTGAATCTCCAGTGTCCTTCTCTCCTGCCGAGAGAGGTACCGACGATCCTAACACTTCAAAGTGAAAGTAACAAGACCGCCGGGGAGATCGCAGTATCTCATACAGAACCCGATACCTACCTCACACCGACCGATGTCAGAGCGGTAATCCTGTATATATCTATATCTCTATTTTTATTTTAGGTGGTCGTATTATTTTTATTAATATTATTTTAATTTTATAATTATTTTTATATATATTGTTTGTTTAATTATTTCAGTTATCACCATAATTACACAAGGGCCCTGTGTGTTATTGGTGGTACTGTTCAGCATTTCATTATATTAGAATAAATCAAATAATTATTGTATATACACCTGCGTCCTCAAATCCTTGACCCCCAATATTCCGCTGTTCAAGATTTGTAAATTACTTCTATTAAAAAATCTTATTCCTTTCAGTACTTATGAGCTGCTGAAGTTGAGTTGTTCTTTTCTGTCTAAGTGCTCTCTGATGACACGTGTCTCGGGAAACGCCCAGTTTAGAAGCAAATCCCCATAGCAAACCTCTTCTACTCTGTGCAGTTCCCGAGACAAGCAGAGATGTCAGCAGAGAGCACTGTTGCCAGACAGAAAACAACAACTCAACTTCAGCAGCTGATAATTATTGAAAGGATTAAGATTTTTTAATAGAAGTAATGTACAAATCTGTTTAACTTTCTGGAGCCAGTTCATATAAAATTATATTTTTTTCCTGGAATACCACTTTAAAGGGGTACTCCGCTGCTCAACGTTTGGAACAAACTGTTCCGAACAATAAAGTTGGGAGCTTGTGACATCATAGCCCCGCCCCCTCATGACGTCACGCCCTGTCTCTTCAATGCAAGTCTGTGGGAGGGGGCGTGACGGACGGTTTTTGCAACATCTGGAGGGCTACAGTTTGGAGACCGCTACTTAGCGATCTCCAGACTGTTCTTTCCCAGTTGCTGCATAACTACAACTCCTAGCATGCCCAGACTGTCCATGCATGCTGGAGTTGTAGTTCTGCAACATCTGAAGGGCCAGATATTGCAGAACTACACCGCCCAGCATCCCTGATTGTCCGGGCATGCTGGGAATTGTAGTTTTGCAACAGCTGTAGGCACACTGGTTGGGAAACACTGAGCTAGAGTCTGTTTCCTAACTCAGTGATTCCAACCCATGTGCCTCCAGCTGTTGCAAAACTATAACTCCCAGTATTACAGGACAGCCATTGACTGTCCTGGCAAGCTGGGAGTCTTATTGAAAGCCATGTGCGTTTACAAAGCCCCCATAGTTCCAGAACAGTGGACCCCCCCCCACATGTGACCCCATTTTGGAAACTACACATGGCCCCTGACTACCATTCCAAACAAATTCTCTCTCCAAAAGCTCAATGGCGCTCCTTCTCTTCTGCGCATTGTAGTTCGCCCACAGAACACTTTACATTCATATATGGGGTATTTCCATACTCAGACGAAATGGGGTTACTACTTTTTAGGGGCATTTTCTCCTATTACTCCTTGTGAAAATGAAAAGTTTGGTGTAACACCAGCATTTTAGTGAAAATAAATCAAATTTTTCATTTTCACATCCCACTTTAATGAATGTTCGTCAATCACCTGTGGGGTGTTAAGGCTCACTGTACCCCTTGTTACATTCCTAGTTTCCAAAATTGTATGCCATGTGTGTTTTTTTTTACTATTCTGGCATCATGGGGGCTTCCTAAATGGGACATGCCCTCAAAAACCATTACAGCTAAATTTGCGTCGCTCCTTCCCTTCTGAGCCTTCTAGTGCACCCACTTTACATCCACATATGAGATATTTCCTTACTCAAGAGAAAATTACAAGTTTTGGGGGGGCCTTTTTACCTTCAACCCCTATGGGGTATGCATACGCCCGTGGGAATTCCGGTCCCCGCTGCTAGCCGGTTGGGGACCGGACCGGGATGCCTGCTGAAATCATTCAGCAGGCATCCCGGCACATCGCCCACACAGTCGTATGCAAAAGTTTAGGAACCCCTGTCAATTTCCATGATTTTCGTTTATAAGTAATTGGGTGTCTGGATCAGCGATTTAATGTTGAACTATCAAATATCTGACAGACACAGAGACTCCGCTCGGCTCATTTTAGATTAGGTTGTGACTGATCTCGTACCTCTCTTCAGAACCTTTGTGGCCGCCGGCTCTGGGGTTTCGGGGGATGTCGTATCTGCTCCGTCTTCTACCACCTGGATCTATAAAAGATAAGCGTAATGTAAGAAGATGTAGTGTGAACAGGTCTCTGGGATCTTCGGCCACTTACACACTATACTTTTGCTCCGTCATAAGATCCGCTATAAACTTCCGTTCGAAAACCCTTAAAAGGGGTACTCCGCTGCTCAGCGTTTGGAACAAACTGTTCAGAGCGCTGGAGCCGGCACCGGGAGCTCGTGACGTCATAGCCCCACCCCTCATCACATCACACCCCATCCCCTCAATGCAAGTCTATGGGAGGGGGCGTGAGCCCCCTCCCATAGATTTGCATTGAGGAGGCGGGGTGTGACATCATGATGGGCGGGGCTATGACGTCACGAGCTCCCGGCTCCAGCGTTCGCAACAGTTTGATCCAAACGCTGAGCAGCGGAGTACCCCTTTAAAAACGGCAATTACAAAATCCCATTCATGTCTATGGGATTTTTTGATTATCCGTTATCACCCGTTATAAATAACGAACATTATTTATGACGGAAGAAAAAACTATCACGTGCACAAATTTTTTTCCGGCAAAAAAAAACGTGGAATATGGCAAACGGATGAGGCTTTAATGTCATCCATTTGCACGCGGTTTATAAAATCTGTTAAGAGGTGACATCAGCAGACTCCTGCAGTGTTGAGGGACTACTACTACTCCCTTCATGGAACAGACTCATTTCCATGATGGGAGTAGTAGTTCCCCCAGCTGCAGGAGCCTGTCGTTGGCTGGGGAGGCTACATTAGTGTTTGTACTAGTACCCCCATCATGGAATAGAGTCTTTTCCATGTTGGGGGTAGCAGTACAGGGGATAAGGTATTGATCGCACCGGGTCTCACTTCTGAGACCCGATGCGATCAGCAGTTATAAAGCAGGGGACCAGGCGGCATTCTGCGCTCCCCTGTGATCTACATACTACTGTGTAAACTTTCAGTTTAAGATCCCCCGCCGGGAGCCCTGTATGGTAGTCACAGAGGAGCCATTCAGGGCTCCCGGCAGGGTTTTTAAACTACTACTTTGACCCCCAAATGTATGCCCTCCCCGTGCATATTTATAATAATTCATTGGCCCCAGTGTGTTTATAATAATACATTGGCCCCAGTGTGTTTATAATAATTCATTGGCCCCAGTGTGTTTATAATAATTCATTGGCCCCAGTGTGTTTATAATAATTCATTGGCCCCAGTGTGTTTATTATAATTCATTGGCCCCAGTGTGCTTATAATTCATTGGCCCCAGTGTGTTTATTATAATTCTATAAAATGCATGGGGAGGGCATATATTTGGGGGTCAAATTAGTTTAAAAAACCTTGCTGGGAGCCCTGAGTGGCTCATTGGGGGCCGCCATTCAGGGCTCCCGGCAGGGAATTTAAAGTGAAAGTAAAAATACATCGTAGGGTTGCGGACCATGCCACCCGCTCCCCTGTTTAATAACTTCTGATTACATCGGGTCTCAGAAGTGAGACCCAGTGCGATCAATCCCTCAGCCCCTGTACTACAATCCCCATGATGGAACTGAGTCTGTTCCATGATGGGGGTAGTAGATCAAGCACTAATCTAGCCTCCCCAGACACCGGCAGATTTCTGCAGCCGGGGAACTACTACTCCCATCATGGAAACAAGTCTGTTCTATGATGGGAGTAGTAATAGTCCCGGTTGAGGGAGTCCGTAGGTAGAGGTGTAAAAACGGCCATAAAATAACGGTACATGACGGATGTTATAACGGGTCTTAACGGATGAATATGCCCATTATTTTGATGGACATTATTCAGCTGCAGCACCCGTTATTTCATCTGTTTTTTAATTATACAATACAGAAAAAGGAGATTTTTTTTTTGTACTCACCCTTAAATCTCTTTCTCGTAACCTTCATTGGAGAACACAGGAGACCATGGGTATATGCTGCTGCCACTAGGAGGCTGACACTAGGCAAAAAAAGAAATCGGCTCCTCCCAGCAGGATATACCCCGCCCACAGGCACTGAGCTAATCAGTTGTGTCACAAAGCAGGAGGAAACACCAGAAAATAACAACCAGAACAAACAACCTGACCAGGAAACGTAAATGGGTGGGTGCTGTGTTCCCCAATGAAAGCTACGAGAAAGAGATTTTACGTTGAGTACAAAAAAAAATCTCCTTTTCTCAGTCTCGCTTCATTGGGGAACACAGGAAACCATGGAACGTACCAAAGCAGTCCCTGGGGTGGGAAAAACAACCGCCAGAGAAGAAAAGGACAGTCCAGAGACTGAGCAATATCCCTTCGTAGAAGAAAGCAGACGAGGCCCAGAGAAAACCGGAAAACAACAACCCAGAAATGCTCATGAAACATAACGTGTGAGCTGGGATCCCAAAGGCAGAAATTGTGCAAAGATTGGGATCCAACAGCCAACCAAAAAACGATCACTCAGGAGGCCTGCCGGCCGAAACCGGCCTGGCAGCGGAGAACACCTCCGTAGGACAGAAGACACAGGACCACCTTTGCCTGGGCAAAACGGGGAAGAGAACGTGCCAGACACACTCGAAGGGAGAGACCCGCCAGGAGGCCAGCCGCAACCGTAGGACAGAGGCTATGAGGAGGGAGAACGACAGGAGAAAGGCAGCTGAGCACAGCCGGCAAGGAGCCGCCAGAAAGCGACAAAGAGAGAAAGAGAGCAAGACTCATGTCCAGGCCCGAGCGTACAAAGAACCAGTCAGCAAGAAGGCTAGGGCAAGGTGCACCCACCGACCACCCGTTAACCGAGAGGCCCAGACTTAATCTACAGACCATCCCGCCAAAAATCAGGTCGAAGAGAGATCCCAAGGAGTACGCCGCATAGCCAAGAGAGGAGGAAAAGGCCTGCGACAAAGGTGGACTACACCCGTCCAAGACTCGTGAAGCGGCCAGACTGGGCAGCCAGAACAACCTGTATGCTAACAACCCCAAGCCCTCCACACGGCCCCTTCTACGCCGGAGGGAGGAGGAAATAAACAGGCCGGTGGGGAGTAGCAGAATCATCCGGAACACCGGAGCAGCCACCCATAGGAACAGAGAATCCCAGAGCCAAAAAGGAAATGGAGGAACCCAGGAATCCCGAACCCAGTGATGCAGAGAACCTCAAGCCGGAGCGAAACAATGCGGCTGACAAGCACCTAGGCCAGGACAGGGCATGAAGCGGCGAACAGAAACTGCCTCCCGCAGAGAAATGGCAGACAGAAGTGAGACCGGAAACCCCGCCAAGGCCAGGAACAAGAACCTTCGGAACGGTGGAAGCAGAGACGAGTGACCTGCCACAGCCAGTGACTGTCGTGTAACCTCGGGAAGCCCAAGGCAGCCTGAACAGAAGGACCATAATGAGGAAGGCCGAGAAACACGTCAAGCAGAAAGATCACTGGAGAACAAGAGGAAGTCCAAGGACCGCTCCCAAACAAGACCTCCCCCTGCAGGGAAAGAGGGCAGTACATGTGGCTGACCAGAATCAACATTACCGACCCGAGAGGAAGAAAACAGAAACAGCCCTAACAGGGACTAAAAAGTGCCCAAGAAGGTCAATGGAAAAACCAGGACGCAACCACCAAACAGTAACAACTGCAACTAAGCCAAATCCAGCAGAACTCCCCAAAAAATGAGAATGAAGAGATGAAAGAAGAGTCAGAACGTAAAAAGAAACCCTCTGATACAGAACAAACAAAAAGGACAACGGCTGCAAAAGCAGGGAATGTACAAAAGGCAACTCGACCACCTTTAAAGAAGGTGAAGCGTTAGGGCTGAAAACACCCCACAGCAGAAATTGCGGAAACCTATGACACTCCGCCCGAACTCCAGGGGTGGCGATCCAAGGCGGCATGAGCAACGATAGGCATCCCTTAAGAGGAAATAGTACAGCCAGCCTACTAATAAACCAGGAATGAAAAACGGCTGAACATTCCAAACAGGCTCCCTGCCACAGACCCCTCTTATAGGGGTTAAGTGAGGTGGGTATGCTATAGCAGGTAATACGTGACCACTGTCACCAAAGGATCAATAATACCACACCTCTGGAGGGGGGAAAAGGTGGATGCCATTACCAGCAAGCACCCTAGAATATGCAGGGGTACCAACTAGGCCCCTCATACTAGAGGGTAATACCGCCGTAAACCAATAGGACAACACCCATGTAAACGAATGCTGTTGTTATAAAAGGACCATTGCACCCGCAGGGCAACAAATGTTTGGTAGTCTCCCACTGGTAGTGGGGGACAGGAATTCAGCCGCAGAGGCGGCAGACAGTGCACTCCCGTGGACGTTGGGAAAACCTGTGAATATGTGGGGACACCCTCCCTGTGACACCCAAATGCCGTGGTGCATCAAGACTGCAGCTTTGAATGCAGCAGACATCAAATAAAACCGGTCAACTCTATATAGCCAGGTACTGGAACCGCAAACATGGATGCGGCAGACAAAGCAACCTCTATGGATGGTAGAGAAGGTCCATTGTACATCAGAGAACTCTCACTGACAGTGGAGTACGGGAATAGCAGCTGCGGCAGACGTCCCAACCTCTATGGATGGTGTAGAGGGTCCATCATACATTGGTCAACACCCACTCACAGTGGAGTACCGGAAAAGCAGCTGCGGCAGACCGCACGCCCACCATGGGCGTTGGAGAGGGCTATGCACAGTGGTAAAGAAAACAGGCAGATCCACGCTTAATGTTACTCAGCGAGGACGTTGAAAGCAGCATGGCGAGCAATGCCGATTAATGTCCCCAAGTCTCAATCTCCAGAGAAAAACCCTATACCCCAGTAAAAGTGACCAACGGGGTGCAAGGGAAGCGGCCACAAAAAAGACCCGAAAAAAGGACGCTCAGGAACAGGGGCCAGGAGCACCTTGTGCAGACTCTAGGTCCACGGTATATGCAAGCATAATGAAACTGTGCAAAAAAGGGCAAGTACCGCATAACTTGGAAACAAGAAGCAAGCATTTCATTGTGGGGTGTGCTGAACCTGCAGAAACTGCCCTAACGGGCACATGTATAGAGCGACAGAAGCAGGCGTGAGATCACACCCCTTTCTCCAAAATCCATTTAATATATGATGCCAGATAGGGGACATAAGAGATGAGAAACTGATAAGAACAGATACTACGCTTGATTCCCGACAGCCCTACAGAGAAGGGCAGGAGAAAAAAAACATAAAAATACACTAAGGTTGTAGTGACAACTTTTGGCCACCAGAGGGGAGCCAAGCACACAATGGAAGCGGAGCTGTACATAAAGCAGCCACTGGAGGGAACGGAGTGCCCGTGAAAGGTAAAGCAGATTTTTTATTTTTTTATTTTTTACTTTCACTTTAGGAAATATCGCAGCCCGCCGGGAAGAAAGGGCGCACTGGAGAAACACTGCCCCCGGAGACTGCCCGATACAGTACGGAGTGGAATGGGAGGAGAGATAGAGACCTGGCCAGGGGACTGGCAGCATGACGAGGCCGCCCCCTCCACCACCTGGCCGCATGAACGGGGAGCCAGCTGCACGATCAGTGGCCGTTGCAGGGACCGGGCAGGGGGTCTAGCTGAATGACGAGACCGGTCCCGCCGGGGAAGCACCAGGCCAGGGGACAAGAGACCTGCTGCCCCAAGAAGATTAACACTGGGGCAGCGGCAGAGGGCCTCTGGTCGGCAGATAAAAGAAACGCAACCAGGACACTGCGACTGGCCACAACATAAGAGCGGCATGCGGGTCTTTTGCGCCCCCACCGGGTAAGCGGACGACCACATGGGACCGGAGACACACTGCCCCAGAAGACTGACACTGGAGCAGCAGGAATGGAGTCTCTGGCCACTAGTTAAAAAAAAAAAAAAAAAAAAAATGCAGCCAGGGCACTGTGCCTGGCCACTAGGCAGTGGAGACATGCGTGGCCCGAAGAGAGGGGAGGGGAAGTCCTCCAGACTGTCCCCTCCAGGTGGCGCCAGAGGCCATGAGGGGTCTGGTCCAGTACTGCAGAATCTGAAGATCCCAGAGTCTGCACCCCTGCCCCAGAGAAAATAAAAGATAGGGAAGAAATAAGTCCCCCTGGGGCCCCAAGTCTCAGAGCCCCGGGAAAAGGCAGGGGAAGGTCTGTCGGAACCCTGTCCCGAAAATACTCACCCTGGATGTCTTCTGCCAGCTATTTGTCACCTGCGTCATGTCAGGCTGAGGCAGTGGGACGAGCAGGGATATTAGGGGGACCTGGACCCAAGGTGCAAGCCCAGGCGCTGGCCGTTGGCGGGAAGGGGTTAACAGTGCATACATCTATGCCTGTGACACTTAGCCGCATATGGAGAAACAGGTAGCGCCATGCTCCTGAACCCCCATCCTAAAAACAATAAAAGAATAAAGGAGCAAAAAACATAATACAGGCCCTAACTAGAAAACAATAAAAAAAAAGAGCAGGTCTGGAGAAGTCCACACCTGTGTCTGCCTCCTACTGACACTAAGCTAACACTGATCAGTGCCTGTGGGCGGGGTATATCCTGCTGGGAGGAGCCGACTTCTTTTTTTGCCTAGTGTCAGTTTCCTAGTGGCGGCTGCATATACCAATGGTCTCCTGTGTTCCCCAATGAAGCGACTGAGAAAGGGATGTTTAATAACGGATGAATACTCAGTGTGACAGCAGCCTTACAGGATCACTAGACATCTGACCGGCATATACTCTGGTTATACAGGAGATTTGGAAACAATAAACAAATTACAGGCTGTGGGGTCATAGTAGGACTTGTAGTTCTACAGCAGCTTCAAGATCACACAAATAGATGGAGCAGAGCCGAGCGCACTGAGTAATTTATGAGTAATTTTCACAGAACAAACACCACAAGGTACATAAGAATAATGCTGCTGAGGTCAAGACGGCCCCGGGTCACACAATACAACCCGATCCCTGCCAGATGGATAAAATAAATAATAATCTGTCAGCTCTACTGCTGAAAAACCTCCTGACAAAGCTACAGAGCAACAAACGACTATTATACTGCAGAGCTGTACTCACTATTCTGCTGGTGAGGTCACTGTGTCCATACATTACATTACTTATCCTGTACTGATCCTGAGTTATATCCTGTATTATACTCCAGAGCTGTACTCACTATTCTGCTAGTGAGGTCACTGTGTCCATACATTACATTACTTGTCCTGTACTGATCCTGAGTTATATCCTGTATTATACCCCAGAGCTGTACTCACTATTCTGCTGGTGAAGTCACTGTGTACATATATTACTTATCCTGTACTGATCCTGAGTTATATCCTGTATTATACTCCAGAGCTGTACTCACTATTCTGCTGGTGAGGTCACTGTGTCCATACATTACATTACTTGTCCTGTACTGATCCTGAGTTATATCCTGTATTATACTCCAGATCTGTACTCACTATTCTGCTGGTGAGGTCACTGTGTACATACATTACATTACTTGTCCTGTACTCATCCTGAGTTATATCCTGTATTATACTCCAGAGCTGTACTCACTATTCTGCTGGTAAGGTCAGTGTGTACATACATTACTTATCCTGTACTGATCCTGAGTTATATCCTGTATTATACTCCAGAGCTGCACTCACTATTCTGCTGGTGAGGTCACTGTGTACATATATTACTTATCCTGTACTGATCCTGAGTTATATGCTGTATTATACTCCAGAGCTGTACTCACTATTCTGCTGGTGAGGTCACTGTGTACATATATTACTTATCCTGTACTGATCCTGAATTATATCCTGTATTATACCCCAGAGCTGTACTCACTATTCTGCTGGTGAGGTCACTGTGTACATACATTACATTACTTATCCTGTACTGATCCTGAGTTATATCCTGTATTATACCCCAGAGCTGTACTCACTATTCTGCTGGTGGGATCACTGTGTACATACATTACATTACTTATCCTGTACTGATCCTGAGTTATATATCAGACAGGAGGCTCATATCTTATGCATTAATCTTTCTTTATTAATGCCCATAGCAGAATATTCATTATTCAATTAAATGAACAGAAAACTTTAAAAAACTACATATCCCAGCAGTCCTTGGGGCACAATAGCCACTCCTAATCCAGCAGCCCCTATATAAGGACTGCCCCCACATATAACTTACTCTTTCTTTCTGCTCATAGCAGCATACAGATAAGTGCTTGTTTTATTACTGTTATATTCTAGTACGCTGATTTATACTTAAAGTATATCTTCTTCTGTAGCATTCTACCCTATTCTTCATACCGGTTATTCCGGTTTCTTTTCGTTTACACTCCGCTGTTTTCTTTTTCTTCCCCCCCCCCCCCTTCTTGGACGGTCGCCATTTTACCTGGCGCCGCCATTGCTGCGCCTTCCTTCATCACTTCTTGGTTCGCGCGCGCGGGCGAAAAGGGGGCGGGTCCTGCGGTGCGGGCCGTTCCACTCTCCTCACGGCCGTTGCCTGGAGAAGGGGCGTGCCTGATTCTCGTCACCAGAGGGCACTCCTGCGCCCTCCAATCGGAGCCCTGAGAGACCTAGTCTCGTGAGACTTCGTCCCTGAGGGCTAAGGCTCTTGATCTCTCCTCACAGCAGCGCCAGTACAGCGCTAGCGGTGTGGAGGACGGAGCCTGTAGCATACGGTCTGTGCAAAAATCTCTGTTTTTTCCCTGAAACAGAATTTATTCTGTTTCCTAGCATACTATTCTATTACCCTGATATCTATATCATGGCTGAGGAGCCCACATCTGTTCCCCCTAGTGGGGATAGTTTCCCTATGGAATCTGCACAGTTTATGACTGCAGGCCAGATCCAGGACCTAATTAATAAGTCAGTGCAAGCAGCCCTAGCTTCTGCTATTATTCCTTCTGGGTCTCAGGCCTCTCACCTCATGATATCAGCCCCACCACCTCAGGGTGGCGAACCGCCGAACAAAAAAGGCAAAGTTTCCCAGAAAAGGAAGCATGTTCTGGCGGTATCCGACTCCCCGACAGGGGAAGACAATAATATGTTTCAGGCAGCTCCTACCCCGACCTGCCAACCCCAACATCCCTCAGGCTCAAATCGACCCCTGGGCCTCGGGGAGTTAAAAGAGAAGAGGCAGAGGTCCGCTCGACGGTCCAAACCTAACTCATTTGTTGATTCCTCGGATGAGGATTCATCCGCTCATTCATCCGATGAAGCTGACGGTGATGAGTCTGTGAATATAGATGAGGATGTTGGGGACACTGCGTTTAACACAGACGCAATCCCTGCTACGCAGGACGAAATCATCCTAGACGCACTAGGTGAACCGTTCTTTCACCCTGCCGCAATCTCCCACCCGCGGTCGGGTGACTGGACCCCACTCCCTCACGTATCACAATACATGGAATTTTGGGCACGTAAGTCTTTGGACAGAACGAGCCGCAATAAATTAAGGGCAGAGTGTCCCAGGCCCTTTATACCACATAAGGTAGTCAGTACACCGGAAGTGGACCCGATCCTTTCTAAGTATCTCCTGAAGTCGGGCAAGTCCCCTAAAAAGGGAATTGAACGCTCCTTTCGGACAATACAAGAACGCGTTCTAGACTTGATTGGTCCCCTCACAAAGATTTTAAACCTCTCTGAGCAGGCGGCCGCGACGGATCAACCTGTTGATCTGCGTCAACTCCGCGGTTGGGCCCAGAGGGCTATTTGCCTGGCGGGCAGTGCTAACACTACCTGTTCGATTGAGAGGAGGCGCTCAATCCTTATACGCCTCGACCCACAATTATCTCATTTAGCCGAGACCGAGCCTGGTCCGTCGGCGGAGGGGATGCTGTTTGGCGACAGCCTAATAAGGGACATAAACAAATTTGTCGGGCTGTTCACTAGCTTAGATAAAGCCCAGACGTCCCTTAAGAAAGCAGGGACCAATAAAATTTTTGCCAGGGCCGGCAGAGGTAAAGGCCGATCTGCCGGCCGTACTTCAACCTACAGGCCACAGAACAGACATTCTGTTCAATTCCAATATCAACAAGCTCCTCCCTCCTACACCATGCCGGTGGCTCAACCAGCACCGTTTTTCCCACCCCGTGGCAGACCCTGGCGCGGACGCGGTGGACGTGGATACCCCAGATCCAGACCCCATACCGGTGAGTACTCTCTATATTCCACAGTCTCCTGTTCCAATGGGGGGACGTCTGAAATTTTTTACCCACGCCTGGTCTGCGATTACGGCAGACGCGTGGATCCTGTCTACAATAACAGGGTTCGTCATAGAATTTCAATCCTTGCCGATCATGGGCATGATTCCAACCCCTATCAGGTTTTCAAACCAGAATGTCGTTCTCATCGACAACGAGATAAGAGATCTCAGGGCCAAACACGCCATTCGGGAGGTGGACTGGTCCTCCCCAGGTTTTATGAGCAATCTCTTCTTAGTGAAGAAAAAAGGGGGCGGTTACCGGCCAGTGATCAACCTTCGAGATCTCAACCAACATGTCACCTATCGACATTTCAAAATGGAAGGAATTCATTTCCTCCGGGATCTCCTACAGCCAGGAGATTGGCTTGTGAAAGTGGATTTGAAGGACGCCTATCTCACCGTCCCTATCCATCCCGAATCCCAACCTTTTCTCCGTTTTCTCTGGAAAAACCGTATGTGGCAGTTTACTTGCCTTCCGTTCGGCCTTTCGTCCGCCCCATGGTGTTTCACCAAACTCATGAAACCAGTGGTGGCGTCGTTGAGGAGCAGAGGGGTACGTCTGATCATTTATCTGGACGACCTCCTTATCATGGCCCGTTCCAAAACACTGGCCGCTCTTCACATGGAGTGGACGTTGTCGCTTTTGCAAGACCTGGGATTTATAGTCAACCGAGACAAGTCGGTTCTGATCCCGGCCCAGGAGATGGAATTTCTGGGTTTTTTGGTGGACACCAATCAAGCCGTCCTCCGCCTTCCCAAATCGAAACTAGCCCTGATCCGCAAAGAAAACAGGGCGGTCCTGCACAAAGGTTTCTTATCCTTGCGAGTCCTGGCGCGCCTAGTGGGTCTCTTGGCAGCCTCCATCCAGGCTATTTTTCCAGCCCCATTACACTACAGAGCCCTGCAGAGACTCAAGATCATGCACCTGCGACAAGGTCTCAGATATGCGGACGAAGTACCTCTCTGTCAGGCGGCCACCGAAGAGTTGCACTGGTGGCTGCGTCATGCCGTCGAGTGGAACGGCAGAACCATTTTCAACTCCAGTCCAGACATCATCATAGAGTCGGACGCGAGTCGTCGGGGCTGGGGAGCTCGTTGTGGCACAGATTCCACAGGAGGGACGTGGTCAGTCACCGAAGCTTCCTTACATATCAATGCCTTGGAGCTTCTAGCGGCATTCTTTGCCGTCAGGAGTTTTCTACCTCATACGAACAATTGCTGTGTATTATTACGCATGGACAATGTGGCGGCGGTTCAGTACATCAACCGCCTAGGGGGCACCAAATCCAGAATCCTTGCGGATCTCGCGAAGGAATTTTGGCATTTCTGCCTAGCCCGCCACATTCTTCCGATAGCGGAATATATTCCGGGGGTTTCCAATTCGGTAGCCGATTGGAATTCCCGCTACCTCCTAGACTCCAGCGATTGGCGGTTGGATCGTTCCATTTTCCTTCAACTGAGGCAGCTTTGGGGTCCGTTACATGTGGACCTCTTCGCTTCTCGCCTCAATCACCAGCTACCACAATTTTTCAGCTGGAGGCCGGATCCGGAAGCGTCTGCGGTGGACGCTCTTCGCCAAATTTGGCCGGAGGGAATACATTATGCATTCCCCCCATTCCAGATGATCTCCCGGGTTCTCCTACATACTGCGAACCTGAGGGCGACAGTTGTCCTGATCCCCCCCTGGTGGCCGACGCAACCATGGTTCCCTCTCCTCCTGGGGATGGCCGTGGATTACCCCAGGCTGCTGCCACACTTCCCGCAGCTCCTCACCAATCCATCCAAGGGGCTCCACCCGATGGTAGTGGAGGGTCACCTACCTCTCCTGGCGTGGTTGGTTTCGGGGTCCCAGACGAGGATAGCGACCTTTCAAGATCGGCTAGGGATCTCCTCGCCTTGGCCTGGGCCCCTGGGACTAGATCGGCATATCGATCAGCCTGGAGACTCTGGGTTTGTTGGTGTGATCGACGGCAGGTTGATCCCGTATGTGCGCCTGTATCTATAGTGGTGAACTACTTGGCAGATTCTTTCGAGTCTGGCAAATCCTTTAGTTCCATCAATGTATACCGATCAGCTATTTCCGCTTATCATTGCCCAGTGGACTCTTTGCCGGTCGGCAAACATCCGCTAGTCTGTAGACTTTTGCGCGGCATTAAATTTAAACGCCCTCCACGGCCTAGGTACCAGGCGACCTGGGATGTCTCCAGGTTGCTTACCATGTTTACTTCGTGGGAAGACAATAACGCCCTTCCCTTGAAACTGCTCTCGTATAAATTGACTGTCCTTTTATGCTTGGTTTCCATCAAGCGTGTCTCGGACGTGAGGGCTTTGGACATCTCTCGGCGGCAATTCTCGCCTCAGGGGGTCAAGTTCTCGGTGGTCCGTAGGACAAAGACGGGTATCCAATCGTTTTTTTTTTACCCGTTTTTCCCTGCACATCCACAGATATGCGTTGTCCGTTGCCTGCAGGCATACGAATCGCGTACGGCCGATTTGCGCTCTAGGGATTTCTCCCAGCTTCTGGTTTCTTATGTTAAACCACACTTCCCGGTTACTTCCGCTACTCTAGCGCGCTGGGTGCGGTCGGCCATGGAATTGGCGGGCATTGACGTATCCCTGTTTGGTGCTCATTCATCCAGGGGTGCTATGGCTACTAAGGTGGTCACCTCGGGGGGTTCCCTATCTGATTTACTAATGGCAGCCGATTGGTCTTCCGAGACCACTTTTCGCCATTTCTATTTCAGACCAGAGGAACATGTCTCCATGTCTGTATTAGGATAATTGTAGTTTAGATTGTTGCATGTTAACTTGCTAGATTGTCAGCTTTGAACTTGCATAAGATATGAGCCTCCTGTCTGATATATAAATAGAGATTTTCCTAGCTTGTGACGGAAAATATAAGTTATATGAAGACAGGAGGCGAGTATCTTCCCTCCCTGCCCACCCTATTACGTGTCTTTTGTTCTGTTCTCAGGTTACTGAACGAAGGTGTCGGTTGGCGGTTGACATGTTCGAACTAAGGTTCGGTTTTCTGATCCCTGTTGGGTCGTCATCTGTTCCCAGAGATTGGAGTTCTTCAGCTCCCGTTGGAGCGAAGTGGCGTCCTGTGAGCCGGAGGGTCGGTCGGAAGAGGACTCCGCCTCCTGTGCGCCAGTCGGTTCTAGTGGCCAATCGCTGTTGGTGTCCGGGGTCCGGTTGACCTGTTGGTCGAAGATATTTTTCTTTTCTAGGATCCTCGTTACGACGTGGTTGGAGTTGGCGCGGTGGCTCTCCGATTCCCAAGACATCGGGCCGGCTGGCTGCTGTGTCGGAAGGTCGAGATGCTATCCGGGGGACATCCTTAGTTCCGGTGCGGCGGTGTTGTCGCATTAAGAAAGAGGAAGTTATATGTGGGGGCAGTCCTTATATAGGGGCTGCTGGATTAGGAGTGGCTATTGTGCCCCAAGGACTGCTGGGATATGTAGTTTTTTAAAGTTTTCTGTTCATTTAATTGAATAATGAATATTCTGCTATGGGCATTAATAAAGAAAGATTAATGCATAAGATACTCGCCTCCTGTCTTCATATAACTTATATTTTCCGTCACAAGCTAGGAAAATCTCTATTTATATCCTGTATTATACTCCAGAGCTGTACTCACTATTCTGCTGGTGAGGTCACTGTGTACATATATTACTTATCCTGTACTGATCCTGAGTTATATCCTGTAGATCTTTTATTAAAAAATATAAAACATTACAAAAAGAACAAACATCACCATAACAATAATACAAACAACATACACCTGTATAATATATACAAAAATGAGTCCATATTAGTCCAAAAATGTCCAACCAAGTATCTTCTGGTCCAGCCTCATTCTCACCAAACACACCGCTATAATAACAACAACTACTAAACACTCTACAATAATAATAATACTTACAGTAATAATAATAACAGTAATAATAATAACAACAATAATAACTAAAAAACTGGTCCGGTTGCATTTCCCCACCCAAAATAATAAATATGTCAAACCACCAACAAACACCGCAAACAGAAAAACAGAATATACAATGTATTTTTTATTTTATTTTTTATTTTTTTTTTGGCCCTGAGCTGGTCCCGCATCCCATGCCCCCAGTACATGATAACAGACGTCCATGAACCAGTCCAGGATTTATTTATTTTTTTTATAAAAAGTCCCACACAGAAACCCCCCTCCCCCCATCTACCCACCACCCAACCTAACACTGAACCCCAACACAACACAACCCCTAGAAAAAAAACACAATATATATATATATATATATATATATATATATATATATATATATATACATATATACATAAATGTACAAACAAAACAAATATATACAAAATAATGCAAACTATACAAACCAAACAACAAACAACAATAAGGCTTTTCAATCACACAAACCCCTAAAGCTCAAGTTCAGTGCCTGCAAGCCCTATATCACCATATATCTACAGCACAAAACAAAAAGACTAATGTGCCAGCATCAGCCCACCACCAGGGGGAGACAACAGGCTAAGGCACTTTAAAGGCAGAGCCCCTCCACAGACGAGAGGCCCTGCCAGCACCCAGCCTCTCGTACTCCAGAGAACGCACCTTCACCAGGTCACCAAGAATGCTCCTAACCACCTCACCCACAGGGAGGATTTTACGCTGCGTCGACACTAAACACCGTGCGTTCCACGTGTAATACCTGACCACTGAGCTGACTAGGAATAAAGTGCACCGGTCCCAGCCTCCAAGGTTTCTGAATGCCCCATAGGCCCATTCCGCATAGGAGAGACTGGCCAGCCGAGGCCAACCAATGGAAGCGCCCACCCTGTTGTAAACCTCTGTGTTAAAGGGACAATGAAGCAGAAAATGCTCCATGCTTTCCAGCATGCCTCCACACTCTTCGCGGGGACATCCCCGGTCCTCAGAGCTCCTGCACTTCAGATTGTCCCTCACACACAGTTTCCCATGGAAGCAGCGCCAAGTCAAGTCCCAAAACTTCAAGGGGATCCTGATAGAATTCAAAAGCTCTAAACCCACCTCCATACACTGCCCAGATATATCAGCAAAGGGAGCAGGAAAGTTTTCATCAGGTTAACCCTTTCCCGGAGGGTCAAAGACCAACCCTTCCACTGATCCACCTTCTGAGCGGCGATCTTAAGCCTGCTTTCCCAGTTTTGTTTGGGGTAATCCCCTTGACCAAATTCGATGCCGAGGACTTTTGCGGATTCCTGGGGCTCTGGAAGGGCGTCCGGGAGATCAAAATCAGGATCTCCCCCTCCCAGCCAGAGACTCTCACACTTATCCTGATTGATCTTGGACCCGGATGCCTCCGAGTAGCGGTCCACCTCTGACATCACCCATTGGCCTTCCTCTTGTGAGGAGACAAACACGGTGACATCATCAGCATACGCTACCGCCCTCAGAGCCAAATCCGGCACCACCAGGTCCATTCTCATCCCCGTCAACGGTCCACAATCAATTCTTCTAAGGAAAGGATCGATTGCAAACACGTACAGCAAAGGGCTCAAAGGACAACCCTGACGGACACCAGACCCAACCTCAAAAGAGCAGCCAATCCAACCATTCACAAGCGGGAAACTCTCTGCCCCTACATACAAGGTCTTAAGCCAATCAACAAACCCCCCTGGCAGACCATATCTCAGAAGGACAGACCAGAGGTACTCATGGTTAACCCGATCAAACGCTTTTGCCTGATCCAAGGACATCAAGTACCCCTTCCAGTGGCCAGCCCTACCCTGCTCCACAGCCTCCCGGACACTGAGTACAGCACTAAATGTACTGCGGCCCGGAACAGAGCAATGCTGAGCCCCCGAAAGGAGCCGGGGTGCAAACTCCACCAACCGGTTAAACAGCACTTTTGCCAGAATCTTTCTGTCCGCATTGAGAAGTGCTATGGGACGCCAATTCTCAATGTGGGACGGGTCTTTACCCTTTGACAGGATGATCAGCGCTGACCTCCTCATTGACTTTGGCAGAGTGCCCGAGGATAGACACTCATTAAAAACCGCGGTCAAGAGGGGAACCAAAGTGTCCTTAAAGGTCTTATAGAACTTAGATGTTAAGCCATCCGGACCGGGTGACTTCTTGAGGGCAAGCCCATCAATAGCCATCCTGACTTCCTCTTACCGGATCATCTCTGTCAAAACGTCAAGAGAGGGGTCTACTCCTGGTTCAGGGACGGTTTCAGCCAAGAAAGCTGATACCTTATCTCGATCTAGATCCTTCCTTCCCAAGAGGTGCGAGTAGAAGGATCTAACGACCTCCAGGATCCCTGATCTGGACCTTTTCAAGGATCCCGTACTATCAATCAGTCCTGAGACTACTTTACTATTCACTGACATCTTGCAGTTTCTGTAAGGGTCGGGCGAGCGGTACTTCCCGTAATCCCTCTCAAAAACCAAAGATGCGTGCCTATCGTACTGGCACTTCATCAGCAAGGACTTCACTCTGGAGATATCATCACGACTACCTCCAGTCGAGACAAGGTGCTCAAGTTTCTTCCTCAGGCCCTGGTACAAGCGGTACCTGTTTAGGCTTCTGAGGCCCGAGAGCTGGCGGAAGAATCTCGCAACCCTTTCCTTGAAGATCTCCCACCACTCTGACTTACTGCTACAAAGGCCCAGCAATGGTACCTGGCTCTGAAGAAAATCCTCAAAGGACTGTCTTATCTCCGCTTCTTCCAAGAGAGACGAATTCAACTTCCAATAGCCTCTGCCCATCCGGGGGGTCTCTGTGACATTCAGAGAAAACAAAATTAAACAGTGATCGGAGAACTCCACCTCAACAACAGACACTGCTGAAGAGACGGCTTCCTCCTTTAAATAAAACCTGTCTATCCTAGACCTACAACTACCCCTATGATAGGTGAATCCCGCGTGGCCTGGGGTGTGCCGGATGTGGACATCCACCAGGCGAGCCTCACTCGCTATGCTATTAAGGGCGACGCTATCATAAGTCAGCTTGTCTCTGGCACCTCCCCTGTCTTGGGGCCTCCTGACAGCATTAAAGTCCCCTCCAAAGACCACCTGCCGACTTGTAAAAAGATAGGGCTTGATCCTCATAAAGAGACACTTCCGGTCCCACTTAGACTGTGGGCCGTAGATGTTAATAAGGCGAAGTTCTTGTCCCCTCATGAGGACATCTAAGATCAGGCACCTCCCCATTTCTAACTCGATAACCCGTCGGCATTCTACCGCTGCGGTAAAAAGGACCGCCACTCCGCTATACGGCTCGGCCCCAAGAGACCAGTAGGAGGGCCCATTCCTCCACTCTCTTTTAGCCTTGTAGATAGATGACATATCTGTTAGCCTGGTCTCCTGCAAAAATAAAATATCAGCATTAATATGGGCAAAAAAATCATAGGCAGCAAAACGAGCTGTATCTGACTTAATGCTGGCGACATTAATGGACGCCAGCGTCAACGGAGAGGGTGCCGCCATCGAGGGTGATTGAGTTAAACAGCTTTCTTTTTCCCACTCCCCTTCTCACCCTCCACATCAGAAGAACTCTTCACCCTTTTTAGAGAAATAGAAGTGTCCATCTCACCAGTCGTCGTTTTACTTTCCTCATCTCCGGATTCTAGGCCAGTCCCTTCCCCTGAGGACATAACCTCCCCAGGGGAAGAGGACTCGGCGCCCCCTGGAAGCCCCTCTGCCACCTCCCCCTCATCCTCCCCTTCCGAAGAAGAGGAGATGTCCCTGAGGGGTCGGAATCGATTGGAAAGGCCAACCAGAGGGGAGTCAGTTTTGCCTTCCTTTGGCACCTGGACCAGGGTGGGAGAAGATCTCAAATCTCCCTTTTTTCTACTTGTACCCCGCTTTCGTGTCTCCTTCTGCCATCCCCCATCATCCTCCTCCACGCTATCTGAGGAGATGGCACCTTCCTCATTCTGGATCCTCCTGACCTTCTCATTCAACTCGCCATCCCTCGGGGTCTCAGCAGCAAGGTTGGCCTCTGGGACAGAATGAGAGGTCGTCCCGGTGGGGACAAGACCGCATTAGCGAAAGAACGAGGACAACGACTGAATGGGTGACCTAAGTCACCACACAGGTGACACCTAATCTCTGCACAAGATGCGGCAAGATGGCCTACACCCCCACACAAGGCACATTTCTGCACCGTACAGTTTGCACTGAAGTGTGTGGGGTCACCACATCTGTGACAGAGCTTCGGCTGACCCCGGTAGAAAATCTGGATACGATCCCTACCGAGAAAGGCAGAGGATGGAATATGGGTAACTGTATTTTCTGAACGCTTAAGTTTTACCAAAAACGTCCAGGCTCCTGACCAGATGCCAAACTCGTCCCTGTTCTTCTGCGGGACCCCCATTACCTCGCCATACCGTCCTAACCAGGTGATGATGTCAACACAAGAGAGTGATTCGTTACGGGTCAAAACGGTCACTTTTTTTATTTCGTTTTGACGAGACAATGCCTGTACGGCAAAGTCTCGCCAGCCGGGCTCATTCTTTACCAATTCATAATTCGACCAGAAAAGCTCAAGCCCCTCTGGCCGAACAAAACTGATATCGAATTCAGGAGTACCGTAGGGATGTATCAAGGCGAAGATATCGACTGCCTTGAAGCCCATCCTTAGCAAGAGCTCAACCACTTTGGTCCTTGAAGGACACATATCTTCGCCCTGCCACTGAAGACGAACCACATTCCTACGGTTACTACCTGCCCCGGCTGTTGGGAGGGACCACACAGTATCGCCCCCTCTTTCCTCTCGGAAGGCAGAGAGACCGTGTCTCTCTATCCAGAAAGACAGATCAACTGCTCTACCCTCTACATTAATCGACCTTTCCCCCTTTTTCAGAGCCTCCAGGAGACGTCGCTGCAATAAACCGTCCCTAGAGTCAGGAGACAAGGAAAATATTCTACTTCCCCCAGCAGTGACATTGGCATAACTCCTATGATCTGTCACCACTGGGGGGGCAACCGGACCAGACCCTACACCTACACCACTGCCAATGACAACATCCCCACCACCCCCAATAACAACATTAGCACTTCCCCCAACAACATTGTTTCCAATAGCCTCATCTGTAGTCCCATCACCACCACCCCCAATTACAGCAACAGCAAAATCACCTTCTCCAATAACATTAACCTCCATCCGCTCCCCAGTCATACAACCCGCACCCCCATTTACCTTCTCATTCACTCTAGCTGGACCAGAAATAGCAAATCCGGGAAACGAGGATGATGATGATGTTTTTCCCTGTTTTGCCTCAGCATCACGGGGCACTGGGGCTGGGACAACCTCCGCTGGCCCTTTAAGGGACCGGGCAGCATGCTTGCCCGGTCTAGAGGAGGCCCCAGCCCTGTTCTTATTAGTGCCCTCCGCCTCATCAGCATCATCTCCAGTCTTCTCATGGCGCCGCTGATCAATGGGATCAGCGGCACCAATGCAAAATAAATGTTTTTCTTTACTTTTAGGAGTGTCTGTTATGCCCTTTGTTACCTCCGGCACTGAGTCACCCCCCTCTCCCACAGGGGAGCGAACTACAGCACCGGAGTCTGCCTCTCTGCCCACTGCTGGGCCGCCCTCATTGTACGGCCTTGCGGCCGATGCCTTCTCTGCTCCATTCCTGCTACTGCAAACAGGCATGGAGCTCTGCGCCCTTTTAGTATCTGTACTCTCCCCGCACCTTTGCACCGAGTCCACCACAGAACACGGGCTGGGCTGGGTAACGGGGCTTGCACAATGAGCTGACCCTGCGGCCGACTCAGGGTTTACAGGGAGGGGGGTGTAGATGTAACTCACCACTTCTTGCTGCTTTGGCTTGGTTTTTTTCTTCTTACCCCCAGGTGCCTCATTTGGGAGCTCATCTCCAAACACCAGATTCTGAGGACACACTGGGGATTCCAGCATGCGGATCTGGGCCATTAGCGCCCCTCCCTGGTAGCTGCTGTCACTGTCCTCTCCTGAGTCGGCAGGTGATACTGCTGGTTGCTGTGCAGGGGGCCCACTGTACGGGGCCTGCTGCTGTTGCCGCAGGCCACCAGGTGGATCTGGCTGTAGTTCTTCCTCCATCTCCTCCGCATCATCCACCTGGCTCTCAGGTTGCAGCCCCATCAACCTTTTATTTTTTTCTTCTTCTGTCACCCTGAAGCGCTCCTCATTTTCCAATTTTTCTTTAAATGGACCACTCTTCTCCAGTAATGCTGCTCTCCTCTCCTCCAAAACTTGCATGTCAGCCATAAGTCTTTTTATCTCTGCCTTGATCTCAGTTTTTTTCCGTTTAGGAGTTACCTTAGCTCTGGCACGGGCACAGCGCAGTTCCTCTCGGAGCCTCCTGATGGCCTTACAGGCGTCTTCATACTCACGGAGGTGACTTTTTACCCGGGAGGTATAGGTGGAAATAGACTCCCGGGTCCTCAGCACTCCCCAGCCTTCCTCACTGAGGTCGGCTTCACCTCCGTGAGCACTCTGCCTTCTTCCGGACGAACCCAGCTTTCCACTGGCAGCACCCAGCTTTCCCAAGGAGGATCCCACCTTGGAGCTTCTCGCCTCTGTGGGGGGAGTTGGAGCAGCATTGCTGCGACTCCTGGTGGAACGCCTCACCCCCAAATCCTCCGATGTTCCGGCCGCTTGCTGGCTCCTACTGCTCCCCTGCGGCCTAGTCCGAGGAGCAGAAGCCTGGGCCTCACCTCCCTCACTCATGCCTGGAAACCCACTCCCTCCCTGGGGAGGAGGAAGCAGGCCCCAGGTGGAACAGATGGTAATTCCCTGGAGCTCAGGAGACACAGCAGACACACAGCACAGCTGAAGCACGACCACACCCGCAACTAATTGGTCAGCACTCCAGAGCTGTACTCACTACTCTGCTGGTGAAGTCACTGTGTACATATATTACTTATCCTGTACTGATCCTGAGTTATATCCTGTATTACACTCCAGAGCTGTACTCACTATTCTGCTGGTGAGGTCACTGTGTACATATATTACTTATCCTGTACTGATCCTGAGTTATATCCTGTATTATACTCCAGAGCTGTACTCACTATTCTGCTGGTGGGATCACTGTGTACCTACATTACATTACTTATCCTGTACTGATCCTGAGTTATATCCTGTATTATACCCCAGAGCTGTACTCACTATTCTGCAGGTGAGGTCACTGTGTACATACATTACATTACTTGTCCTGTACTGATCCTGAGTTATATTCTGTATTATACTCCAGAGCTGCACTCACTATTCTGCTGGTGGAGTCACTGTGTACATACATTACATTACTTATCCTGTACTGATCCCGAGTTATATCCAGTATTATACTCACTATTCTGCTGGTGGAGTCACTGTGTACATACATTACATTACTTATCCTGTACTGATCCCGAGTTATATCCTGTATTATACTCCAGAGCTGTACTCACTATTCTGCTGGTGAGGTCACTGTGTACATATATTACTTATCCTGTACTGATCCCGAGTTATATCCAGTATTATACTCACTATTCTGCTGGTGAGGTCACTGTGTACATATATTACTTATCCTGTACTGATCCCGAGTTATATCCAGTATTATACTCACTATTCTGCTGGTGGAGTCACTGTGTACATACATTACATTACTTATCCTGTACTGATCCCGAGTTATATCCAGTATTACACTCACTATTCTGCTGGTGGAGTCACTGTGTACATTCTATACTTTCTGAAGGCGTTGCAGTGTGCGTGTAGTTTGGTTCCCCACCACCATTATCCATAACTGATCGTACCTGTGACTGACGCACGAAGATCCCGTGGTTCTCCTCACAGGTGAAGTACTTCCTGCCCTGCACGGTGCCGTCATTCTTGCCCTTGGCATCGTCGAGGATGACTCCCACCCACTTCCCAGTGGCGAACAGCGTGGCCCCCACGAAAGCGACAGTACCGCGGTGACCCTTCCCGATCACCTCCACTCGAGAGCCCACCTTCAGGGGCTTACCGGTGGCCTCCACGCTCATCCTGGCCACAGAGCTCGGGGTCTGGGGGAGAAAAATAAATAAAAATAACATCAATGAAGGGTGTACCTGCCGGATCGTGGGGCGACCACCCCAAATATCAAGAACACAACAGTATATAAGAGCAGGGTGATATCCAATATGGCTGCCAGTACAGGTGATACATTGTCCAGATGCTGATCTAATGGTTAGACCAGTGTTTTGGCTGAGTTTGGAACATTTAGTTCCGAACGCTGCGGGGGTCGGCCACGCCCCCTCGTGCTGTCAGGCCACGCCCCTCAATGAAAGTCTATGGGAGGGGGCGTGACAGCTGCCACGCCCCCTCCCATAGACTTGCATTGAGGGGGCAATGTTTGGGTGTTACTCACCGAGCGGCAGGAAGAGGCTCCCCCGCACCCGTCCCTCCTGAATCGGCTCCTGGCTCACTCCTTCCCCCATGAAGCTCCTGTCCTGGGTGCCTCCAGTTGTTTTACCACTACAACTCGCAGCATGCCCTGACAGCCAATAGATGTCAGGGCATGCTGGGAGTTGTAGTGGTGAAACAGCTGGAGGCACCCTGTTAGGAGAACTAAGGGCGGAAGTTGACCCCCCCAGCAGGCATCAGTGACGTGGTGCCTGCTGGGGAAGTCTGCCTAGTAGTGAGCAGACTAAATGCCATTTTAAAAATAGTAAAAAGAAAAAAAATAAAGGCAGGGAGGGTGTTAGTGATAGAAGGGCAAAAGGCAGAGACAGAAAAAAAAAACAAAAAAACATGATGGTGGGAGCTACCCTTTAACAACACCCCTTTATATAATTTCCACATTTATGCTCTAAGTTGTCTGTGGGGTCTATATCAGGCCTTTGTGTGGCCTTTACTTATTACAATCTGATATTAGCTACAATGTAAATAAAAAGTATCAGAATGAAGTCACGGAAATGGATATTAAAAAAAGGGAAGAGGAGATGGGATAGAAGAAAATAAGTATCTGAAGAGTCACAGCAAAACAAAGATATAATAAAAATATAATATAGAGGAGAAAATATTATATACAGGAGGAGGAGGAGACGACATTATACTGTATATAGTAAGAGGTGATGTATATACAGTATATAGTATGAGGTGATGTATATACAGTATGAGGTGATGTATATACAGTATATACAGTATGAGGTGATGTATATACAGTATATACAGTATGAGGTGATGTATATACAGTATATAGTATGAGGTGATGTATATACAGTATGAGGTGATGTATATACAGTATATATAGTATGAGGTGATGTATATACAGTATATATAGTATGAGGTGATGTATATACAGTATATATATAGTATGAGGTGATGTATATACAGTATATAGTATGAGGTGATGTATATACAGTATGAGGTGATGTATATACAGTATATACAGTATGAGGTGATGTATATACAGTATATACAGTATGAGGTGATGTATATACAGTATGAGGTGATGTATATACAGTATATATAGTATAAGGTGATGTATATACAGTATATATATAGTATGAGGTGATGTATATACAGTATATATATAGTATGAGGTGATGTATATACAGTATATATATAGTATGAGGTGATGTATATACAGTATATATAGTATGAGGTGCTGTATATACAGTATATATATATATATATAGTATAAGGTGATGTATATACAGTATATATAGTATGAGGTGATGTATATACAGTATATATAGTATGAGGTGATGTATATACAGCATATATATAGTATGAGGTGATGTATATACAGTATATATAGTATGAGGTGATGTATATACAGTATATATAGTATGAGGTGATTTATATAGTATGAGGTGATGTATATACAGTATATATAGTATGAGGTGATGTATATATAGTATGAGGTGATGTATATACAGTATATACAGTATGAGGTGATGTATATACAGTATGAGGTGATGTATATAGAGTATATATAGTATGAGGTGATGTATATACAGTATGAGGTGATGTATATACAGTATGAGGTGATGTATATACAGTATGAGGTGATGTATATACAGTATGAGGTGATGTATATAGAGTATGTATAGTATGAGGTGATGTATATACAGTATATATAGCATGAGGTGATGTATATACAGCATATATATAGTATGAGGTGATGTATATATAGTATGAGGTGATGTATATACAGTATATATAGTATGAGGTGATGTATATACAGCATATATATAGTATGAGGTGATGTATATACAGTATATATAGTATGAGGTGATGTATATACAGTATATATAGTATGAGGTGATTTATATAGTATGAGGTGATGTATATACAGTATATATAGTATGAGGTGATGTATATATAGTATGAGGTGATGTATATACAGTATATACAGTATGAGGTGATGTATATACAGTATGAGGTGATGTATATAGAGTATGTATAGTATGAGGTGATTTATATACAGTATATTTAGTATGAGGTGATGTATATATAGTATGAGGTGATGTATATACAGTATATACAGTATGAGGTGATGTATATACAGTATGAGGTGATGTATATAGAGTATGTATAGTATGAGGTGATGTATATACAGTATATATAGCATGAGGTGATGTATATACAGCATATATATAGTATGAGGTGATGTATATATAGTATGAGGTGATGTATATACAGTATATATATAGTATGAGGTGATGTATATACAGTATATATAGTATGAGGTGATGTATATACAGTATATATAGTATGAGGTGATGTATATACAGTATATATAGCATGAGGTGATGCATATATATAGTATGAGGTGATGTATATATAGTATGAGGTGATGTATATACAGTATATATAGTATGAGGTGATGTATATACAGTATATATAGTATGAGGTGATGTATATACAGTATATATAGCATGAGGTGATGCATATATATAGTATGAGGTGATGTATATATAGTATGAGGTGATGTATATACAGTATATATAGTATGAGGTGATGTATATACAGTATATATAGTATGAGGTGATGTATATACAGTATATATAGCATGAGGTGATGCATATATATAGTATGAGGTGATGTATATATAGTATGAGGTGATGTATATACAGTATATACAGTATGAGGTGATGTATATACAGTATGAGGTGATGTATATAGAGTATGTATAGTATGAGGTGATGTATATACAGTATATATAGCATGAGGTGATGTATATACAGCATATATATAGTATGAGGTGATGTATATATAGTATGAGGTGATGTATATACAGTATATATATAGTATGAGGTGATGTATATACAGTATATATAGTATGAGGTGATGTATATACAGTATATATAGTATGAGGTGATGTATATACAGTATATATAGCATGAGGTGATGCATATATATAGTATGAGGTGATGTATATATAGTATGAGGTGATGTATATACAGTATATATAGTATGAGGTGATGTATATACAGTATATATAGTATGAGGTGATGTATATACAGTATATATAGCATGAGGTGATGCATATATATAGTATGAGGTGATGTATATATAGTATGAGGTGATGTATATACAGTATATATAGTATGAGGTGATGTATATACAGTATATATAGTATGAGGTGATGTATATACAGTATATATAGCATGAGGTGATGTATATACAGTATATATAGCATGAGGTGATGCATATATATAGTATGAGGTGATGTATATATAGTATGAGGTGATGTATATACAGTATATATATAGTATGAGGTGATGTATATACAGTATATATAGTATGAGGTGATGTATATACAGTATGAGGTGATGTATATACAGTATATATAGTATGAGGTGCTGTATATACAGCATATATATAGTATGAGGTGATGTATATACAGTATATACAGTATGAGGTGATGTATATACAGTATATATAGTATGAGGTGATGTATATATAGTATGAGGTGATGAATATACAGTATATATAGTATGAGGTGATGTATATACAGTATATATAGTATGAGGTGATGTATATATAGTATGAGGTGATGTATATACAGTATATATAGTATGAGGTGATGTATATATAGTATGAGGTGATGTATATACAGTATATATAGTATGAGGTGATGTATATAGTATGAGGTGATTTATATACAGTATATAGTATGAGGTGATGTATATAGTATGAGGTGATGTATATACAGTATATAGTATGAGGTGATGTATATACAGTATATATAGTATGAGGTGATGTATATACAGTATATATAGTATGAGGTGATGTATATAGTATGAGGTGATGTATATACAGTATATATAGTATGAGGTGATGTATATATAGTATGAGGTGATGTATATACAGTATATATAGCATGAGGTGATGTATATAGTATGAGGTGATGTATATACAGTATATATAGCATGAGGTGATGTATATACAGTATGAGGTGATGTATATACAGTATATATAGTATGAGGTGATGTATATAGTATGAGGTGATGTATATACAGTATATAGTATGAGGTGATGTATATATAGTATGAGGTGATGTATATACAGTATATATAGTATGAGGTGATGTATATAGTATGAGGTGATGTATATACAGTATGAGGTGATGTATATACAGTATATATAGTATGAGGTGATGTATATAGTATGAGGTGATGTATATACAGTATATATAGTATGAGGTGATGTATATACAGTATGAGGTGATGTATATACAGTATGAGGTGATGTATATACAGTATATATAGTATGAGGTGATGTATATACAGTATATATAGTATGAGGTGATGTATATATAGTATGAGGTGATGTATATATTGTATGAGGTGATGTATATATAGTATGAGGTGATGTATATACAGTATATATAGTATGAGGTGATGTATATACAGTATATATAGTATGAGGTGATGTATATACAGTATATATAGTATGAGGTGATGTATATACAGCATATATATTGTATGAGGTGATGTATATATAGTATGAGGTGATGTATATACAGTATATATTGTATGAGGTGATGTATATACAGTATGAGGTGATGTATATACAGTATATATAGTATGAGGTGATGTATATACAGTATATATATAGTATGATGTGATGTATATACAGTATATATTGTATGAGGTGATGTATATATAGTATGAGGTGATGTATATACAGTATATATAGTATGAGGTGATGTATATACAGTATGAGGTGATGTATATACAGTATATATAGTATGAGGTGATGTATATACAGCATATATATTGTATGAGGTGATGTATATATAGTATGAGGTGATGTATATACAGTATATATTGTATGAGGTGATGTATATACAGTATGAGGTGATGTATATACAGTATATATAGTATGAGGTGATGTATATACAGTATATATAGTATGATGTGATGTATATACAGTATATATTGTATGAGGTGATGTATATATAGTATGAGGTGATGTATATACAGTATATATAGTATGAGGTGATGTATATACAGTATATATAGTATGAGGTGATGTATATACAGTATATATTGTATGAGGTGATGTATATATAGTATGAGGTGATGTATATACAGTATATATAGTATGAGGTGATGTATATATGATGAGGTGATGTATATACAGTATATATAGTATGATGTGATGTATATACAGTATATATTGTATGAGGTGATGTATATATAGTATGAGGTGATGTATATACAGTATATATAGTATGAGGTGATGTATATACAGTATATATAGTATGAGGTGATGTATATACAGTATATATTGTATGAGGTGATGTATATATAGTATGAGGTGATGTATATACAGTATATATAGTATGAGGTGATGTATATATGATGAGGTGATGTATATACAGTATATAGTATGAGGGGACGTATATTCAGCATGTGGTGATGGTATACACAGTATATAGAATACACCCGCTCGGTTCCCCGGTATATCCCCGTACATTAATCGCACCTCTCCGCTGTGTGTCCCCCGGTTTCCCTCCGCTCTCCGCCGTTATCCTCCCCTCAGTTCCGGACACGGGCTGTGGCCCCGCTAACATCAGCCGGTGACAGCAAACAACCAAGCCTCGTTCTCACAACCAATCACAGAAGAGGACACAAGCGCCTCAGGCTGTATCAGCCAATCAGCATAGAGATAGGGGCGCGATTGGTACCTAGCAGCCAATCCGCGGGCGGGAGACGGAGTCTCACACAGAGTGGACCAATTAGCGGGAAGGAGCTCAAACGAGGCTTGAGACCCTGTCAGCGCTAATACGCATGCGCATTACTGTATCCCATATCTGTACCGTGTTATATGATCTAATGTCAATAATGGTTACATGATGATATTCTTTATTACAGTCCTGTATTTACTATTGTAGTATTATGAGTCAGTTTTTGTTATATTATGTAGATTACTCACAAATAATAATCATCATCTTCATATAAGATAGATATAGATATTTCTCACATTCCAATAAAATACCTTGATCTCTGTTTTACTATTTTAAGAGTTTCAGCCAACTCCAAGTTACACTGTGGAAAGAGACTCCGTATGGGCCTCATCTATGCAGTGTGCACCAACTGAAGGTACCCAACAGCCACTTGGGTGAAGATTAGGGTGGGCCGCAGAGGTTTTTGTTGGTGTGTTAGAGCTATATACATATATTTGCCTCATTTTGTGCTCTACTGTGCCTGTTTGTTATTTTATGCACAGTTGATTTCCTTTGTGCAATACAAAGTTAGTTTCAAGTTAGATTTGTGTCAGTTTTATAAATCACAGATTGATGTTCCCACCAGGACCCCACATCCATCGCCTGGATGCTCTTGACAGCACAAGGTGTTGGGCCCACCTGAGTTCTACAGTTAAATTCATTATATGTATATTATAATGTCAGAATATATTTTCATAAATTAATTATATTATAGTTATGTGTGTGTGTGTGTATATATATATATATTTATTTATTTTTCATTTTAATTTTTTTCTCTATGTGACTGTACCTTTAATCGAGAGCGGCGAATCCCATGTGACCTTGTCTGCCAATGAGAACCCCAATAGTCTCCCCTGTATAGTGTGGTACAGGGAAGGAGTTAGTCCAATGTTAGTTCACCCTAGTGTGGCTCCTGAGCAGCAGCTTAGCTCAGGTGTGCTGTGTGTCGTGTGCTCTGAGGAGAGGCCTACTTCAAATCTAACCTCTCAACTGGTCCTCCTGCAAGGATTACTCGCAAGTATCAATCTTCTGTATCTCAAGTCAGTATTAATCTGTTTGGTGTAAGCACCACAAGTCTCAGCAAAGTAACAAAGGGTTACACAGCAAGGCAACAAGGAGTTCATTTACTCCCAGTGTCTGGCCCAGGAGAAGCTGTCTCCAACCTCGGACCGTGTATAGGATAACAGTGCCCTGGCGTCACAAAGTGCTAAGGTATTTCCACCAACACCACCCTGTGTCACCACACAAAGAGCTAACAAGGGTTACGGACCACAGGGATATAAGTGAACACACCCAAACAAAGTTACACATAGTATATATAGTATATGAACCCCTGTAATTGGTGCTGGGATGGGGTCTCACTGAGAAGCTCAGCCACTCTAAGGCTTCTTTCACACGGTGATGTCCCAGTAGGGAATATGGTCCCGTACAATACTTAGGCCCTGTCAGGTTGAGTCCCTCTCTGTCCTAGGGGCTCTCCTGCAGTGTCTCTCCCATTTTGTTATCTGTATATTAGGTGTATTATGTATAAAGGACCTTTGAGTTAGTCACATGATGTTGTCACATGTTTGTTACCCAGAGAGCACCAGCTAACCAGGTGACCTGCAGCTTGACCTATGGGCTTCTTGCTCAGCCCCCTTTATAAGAGGGGGAGTCATTACAATCTCTCTCTTCTCTCTTATGACTCCTGCTGAGATACAGTAAAGACCAGACGTCTAAGAGCCAGTGTCCAGCACATCTGGAGGCCTCAAGCCTAACCAGCAGCCACATGTCAGTAAGTCAAGTCCTCTATGTCTGCTGTCACTACCTACAGTCAAGTCAAGTCTATAGTCAACTCTATTATAGTCAGCGTGGATGAGTTGACGTCTGTCCAAACACTGCAAGTCCCAGCAAGCTGCAAGGTCCCCCCTGTGTTACTGGTCACCTCTCTGAGATCCTGGCCTAGCTGTAAAGACTATTACCTTCTGTCTACCTCAGTAAAACTACCGTTAACCCTAACCTGGTCTTGGACTATTATTACCCGCCTAACCTAGGGATAGCGGTGCTACCTTCGGGTGGTTACTTAGGAAAACAATGCCCTGGCGTCAGGAACATTTAGAGGTTAATACCATCTGCCTCTGGCCAATAACATCTGCCCCATACACCTCATCGCACCCCAGTGGCGCACCACAACACTACACTAGAGGCTCCGTTACAAACAGACGTTAATGGCTCTTATTTTTTACTTTGTCTGCCATTAACGTCCTTTATTGTAACGGATCCTAACGGGTGTAATAACGGGCACAGAGGATCCCATTCACTTGAATGGGATTCCTCAAATGTCCATTATTACACCCGTTATTTCACTGGAAAATAACGGGAGAGAAAGACGCCACAGGCTAATTTTTTTCTCCCGCTATCTTCTGACGGGCTCGCTACTGACAGGCGGTAGCGGGAACACTTTACAGTGTGAAAGAAGCCTAAACCTGCATAGGATGTCACCTGTGTTACCCTTCAACATATAAAGTTGTCTACTAGATCTTTCCCGGTCACCTGTACGGTCCATTGTGGTGAAGTTGTCTGCTAGACCTGTCCAGGTCATCTGTAAGGTCCATTGTTATATAGTTGTCTTCTAGATCTGTCCTGATCACCTGTATAGTCTATTGTTAAATAGTTTTCTTCTAGATCTGACCCAGTCACCTGTATAGTCCATTGTTGTAAAGTTGTCTGCTAGATCTGTCCCGGTCACCTGTAAGGTCTATTGTTATATAGTTGTCTTCTAGATCTGTCCCAGTCACTTGTAAGGTCCATTGTTATATAGTTGTCTGCTAGATCTGACCCAGTCTTCTGTAAGGTCCATTGTTATATAGTTGTCTTCTAGATCTGACCCAGTCACCTGTAAGGTCCATTGTTATATAGTTTTCTTCTAGATCTGACCCAGTCACTGGTAAGGTCCATTGTTATATAGTTGTCTGCTAGATCTGACCCAGTCACCTGTAAGGTCCATTGTTTTATAGTTGTCTGCTAGACCTGTCCCGGTCATCTGTAAGGTCCATTGTTATATAGTTGTCTGCTAGATCAGCCCCAGTCACCTGTAAGGTCCATTGTTATATAGTTGTCTGCTAGATCTGACCTAGTCACTGGTAAGGTCCATTGTTATATAGTTGTCTGCTAGACCTGTCCCGGTCATCTGTAAGGTCCATTGTTATATAGTTGTCTGCTAGATCAGCCCCAGTCACCTGTAAGGTCCATTGTTATATAGTTGTCTGCTAGATCTGACCCAGTCACTGGTAAGGTCCATTGTTATATAGTTGTCTGCTAGACCTGTCCCGGTCATCTGTAAGGTCCATTGTTATATAGTTGTCTGCTAGATCTGCCCCAGTCATCTGTATGGTCCATTGTTATATAGTTGTCTGCTAAATCTGTCCCAGTCACCTGTAAGGTCCATTGTTATATAGTTGTCTGCTAGATCTGCCCCAGTCACCTGTAAGGTCCATTGTTATATAGTTGTCTGCTAGATCTGCCCCAGTCACTGGTAAGTTCCATTGTTATGAACTTATCTACCAGATATGTCCCGGTCACCTGTAAGGTCCAATGTTGTGAAGCTATCTAGTAAACCTGCTATCTAGTAACAACAGCTCAGCCATAAAGCGGTGACCGCACAGACTCACAGAGCAGGACAACCAAGTGCACACACTCCCCCATCTCCTCTTGTAAATCTCTGCAGATTTCTAGAATGCATCTGGACTTGACATTGTCCACAGAAGCCTTACATCACCAAGCACAATGCCAGGCGTCTGCAGGAGGAGTGTAAAGCATGTCATATCAGGACTGTGGAGCAGCTGCATACACGCCTAACAGGGTGATATCATCCTGTGTAAGGTTGCATTCACATCATGTTTAGGCACTACGGCTTCCGGGTCCGGCTCGGATATTTCAAAAGCGGGACCTCTCGTATCCCAGCCGGACCTGCGCCGAAACCCATTCACTTTAATGAGCTGACTGGAGTCAGATAGTAATGTGATAAAGTGTACTAAAGTACAGAACCCAGATAATAACGTACAGTGCCAGATAAAAAGTGCCATGAGGTACCCAGATGATACCATACAGTGCCAGATAAATAGTGCCATGTGGTACCCAGATTATACCATACAGTGCTAAATAAATAGTTCCATGTGGTACCCAAATGCTACCAATCAGTACCAGATAATACCATACAGTGCCAAATAAACAGTGTCATGTGTTACCCAGGTATCACTATACAGTACTAAAGAAATAATGCTATACAATACCCAGATAATATTATACAACATCAGATAAACTTCTGTGAAGTACTCAGATAGTATCATACATTGGCACATACATTGTACTCAGATAATACCGTACAGTGCCAGATAAATAGTGCCAAGCAGTAGCTCTGGGGTCTGTAAACAGGAGCTGTATGGTCTGGGGTCTGCATACAGGAGCTGTGTCGGCTGTGTGGTCTGGGGTCTGTAAACAGGAGCTGTGTGGTCTGGGGTCTGTATACAGGAGCTGTGTGGTCTGGGGTCTGTATACAGGAGCTGTGTGGTCTGGGGTCTGCATACAGGAGCTGTGTCGGCTGTGTGGTCTGTAAACAGGAGCTGTGTGGTCTGGGGTCTGTAAACAGGAGCTGTGTGGTCTGGGGTCTGTAAACAGGAGCTCTGTGGTCTGAGGTCTGTAAACAGGAGCTGTGTGGTCTGAGGTCTGTAAACAGGAGCTGTGTGGTCTGAGGTCTGAAAACAGGAGCTGTGTGGTCTGAGGTCTGTAAACAGGAGCTGTGTGGTCTGAGGTCTGTAAACAGGAGCTGTGTGGTCTGAGGTCTGTAAACAGGAGCTATGTGGTCTGGGGTCTGTAAACAGGAGCTGTGTGGGCTGTGTGGTCTGAGGTCTGAAAACAGGAGCTGTGTGGTCTGGGGTCTGTAAACAGGAGCTGTATGGTCTGGGGTCTCTATACAGGAGCTGTGTCGGCTGTGTGGTCTGGGGTCTGTAAACAGGAGCTGTGTGGTCTGGGGTCTGTAAACAGGAGCTGTGTGGTCTGGGGTCTGTAAACAGGAGCTGTGTGGTCTGGGGTCTGTAAACAGGAGCTGTGTGGTCTGAGGTCTGTAAACAGGAGCTGTGTGGTCTGAGGACTGTAAACAGGAGCTGTGTGGTCTGTGTGGTCTGGGGTCTGTAAACAGGAGCTGTGTGGTCTGGGGTCTGTAAACAGGAGCTGTGTGGGCTGTGTGGTCTGAGGTCTGAAAACAGGAGCTGTGTGGTCTGGGGTCTGTAAACAGGAGCTGTGTGGTCTGGGGTCTGTAAACAGAAGCTGTGTGGTCTGGGGTCTGTAAACAGGAGCTGTGTGGTCTGGGGTCTGTAAACAGGAGCTGTGTGGTCTGGGGTCTGTAAACAGGAGCTGTATGGTCTGGGGTCTCTATACAGGAGCTGTGTCGGCTGTGTGGTCTGGGGTCTGTAAACAGGAGCTGTGTGATCTGGGGTCTGTAAACAGGAGCTGTGTGGTCTGGGGTCTGTAAACAGGAGCTGTGTGGTCTGTAAACAGGAGCTGTGTGGTCTGGGGTCTGTAAACAGGAGCTGTGTGGTCTGAGGTCTGTAAACAGGAGTTGTGTGGTCTGAGGACTGTAAACAGGAGCTGTGTGGTCTGTGTGGTCTGGGGTCTGTAAACAGGAGCTGTGTGGGCTGTGTGGTCTGAGGTCTGAAAACAGGAGCTGTGTGGTCTGAGGTCTGTAAACAGGAGCTGTGTGGTCTGAGGTCTGTAAACAGGAGCTATGTGGTCTGGGGTCTGTAAACAGGAGCTGTGTGGGCTGTGTGGTCTGAGGTCTGAAAACAGGAGCTGTGTGGTCTGGGGTCTGTAAACAGGAGCTGTATGGTCTGGGGTCTCTATACAGGAGCTGTGTCGGCTGTGTGGTCTGGGGTCTGTAAACAGGAGCTGTGTGGTCTGGGGTCTGTAAACAGTAGCTGTGTGGTCTGGGGTCTGTAAACAGGAGCTGTGTGGTCTGGGGTCTGTAAACAGGAGCTGTGTGGTCTGGGGTCTGTAAACAGGAGCTGTGTGGTCTGAGGTCTGTAAACAGGAGCTGTGTGGTCTGAGGACTGTAAACAGGAGCTGTGTGGTCTGTGTGGTCTGGGGTCTGTAAACAGGAGCTGTGTGGTCTGGGGTCTGTAAACAGGAGCTGTGTGGGCTGTGTGGTCTGAGGTCTGAAAACAGGAGCTGTGTGGTCTGGGGTCTGTAAACAGGAGCTGTGTGGTCTGGGGTCTGTAAACAGAAGCTGTGCTGTCTGGGGTCTGTAAACAGGAGCTGTGTGGTCTGGGGTCTGTAAACAGGAGCTGTGTGGTCTGGGGTCTGTAAACAGGAGCTGTATGGTCTGGGGTCTCTATACAGGAGCTGTGTCGGCTGTGTGGTCTGGGGTCTGTAAACAGGAGCTGTGTGGTCTGGGGTCTGTAAACAGGAGCTGTGTGGTCTGGGGTCTGTAAACAGGAGCTGTGTGGTCTGGGGTCTGTAAACAGGAGCTGTGTGGTCTGGGGTCTGTAAACAGGAGCTGTGTGGTCTGAGGTCTGTAAACAGGAGTTGTGTGGTCTGAGGACTGTAAACAGGAGCTGTGTGGTCTGTGTGGTCTGGGGTCTGTAAACAGGAGCTGTGTGGTCTGGGGTCTGTAAACAGGAGCTGTGCGGGCTGTGTGGTCTGAGGTCTGAAAACAGGAGCTGTGTGGTCTGGGGTCTGTAAACAGGAGCTGTGTGGTCTGGGGTTTGTAAACAGAAGCTGTGTGGTCTGGGGTCTGTAAACAGGAGCTGTGTGGTCTGGGGTCTGTAAACAGGAGCTGTGTGGTCTGGGGTCTGTAAACAGGAGCTGTGTAGTCTGAGGTCTGTAAACAGGAGCTGTGTGGTCTGGGGTCTGTATACAGAAGCTGTGTGGACTGTGTGGTCTGGGGTCTGTAAACAGGAGCTGTGTGGTCTGAGGTCTGTAAACAGGAGCTGTGTGGTCTGGGGTCTGTATACAGGAGCTGTGTGGGCTGTGTGGTCTGGGGTCTATAAACAGAAGCTGTGTGGTCTGGGGTCTGTAAACAGGAGCTGTGTGGTCTGGGGTCTGTAAACAGGAGCTGTGTGGTCTGAGGACTGTAAACAGAAGCTGTGTAGCCTGGGGTCTGTAAACAGGAACTGTGTGGTCTGAGGACTGTAAACAGGAGCTGTGTGGTCTGGGGTCTGTAAACAGGAACTGTGTGGTCTGAGGACTGTAAACAGGAGCTATGTGGTCTGGGGTCTGTAAACAGGAGCTGTGTGGGCTGTGTGGTCTGAGGTCTGAAAACAGGAGCTGTGTGGTCTGGGGTCTGTAAACAGGAGCTGTATGGTCTGGGGTCTCTATACAGGAGCTGTGTCGGCTGTGTGGTCTGGGGTCTGTAAACAGGAGCTGTGTGGTCTGGGGTCTGTAAACAGGAGCTGTGTGGTCTGGGGTCTGTAAACAGGAGCTGTGTGGTCTGGGGTCTGTAAACAGGAGCTGTGTGGTCTGAGGTCTGTAAACAGGAGCTGTGTGGTCTGAGGACTGTAAACAGGAGCTGTGTGGTCTGTGTGGTCTGGGGTCTGTAAACAGGAGCTGTGTGGTCTGGGGTCTGTAAACAGGAGCTGTGTGGGCTGTGTGGTCTGAGGTCTGAAAACAGGAGCTGTGTGGTCTGGGGTCTGTAAACAGGAGCTGTGTGGTCTGGGGTCTGTAAACAGAAGCTGTGTGGTCTGGGGTCTGTAAACAGGAGCTGTGTGGTCTGGGGTCTGTAAACAGGAGCTGTGTGGTCTGGGGTCTGTAAACAGGAGCTGTATGGTCTGGGGTCTCTATACAGGAGCTGTGTCGGCTGTGTGGTCTGGGGTCTGTAAACAGGAGCTGTGTGGTCTGGGGTCTGTAAACAGGAGCTGTGTGGTCTGGGGTCTGTAAACAGGAGCTGTGTGGTCTGTAAACAGGAGCTGTGTGGTCTGGGGTCCGTAAACAGGAGCTGTGTGGTCTGAGGTCTGTAAACAGGAGTTGTGTGGTCTGAGGACTGTAAACAGGAGCTGTGTGGTCTGTGTGGTCTGGGGTCTGTAAACAGGAGCTGTGTGGTCTGGGGTCTGTAAACAGGAGCTGTGTGGTCTGAGGTCTGTAAACATGAGCTGTGTGGTCTGAGGACTGTAAACAGGAGCTGTGTGGTCTGGGGTCTGTAAACAGGAGCTGTGTGGGCTGTGTGGTCTGAGGTCTGAAAACAGGAGCTGTGTGGTCTGGGGTCTGTAAACAGGAGCTGTGTGGTCTGGGGTCTGTAAACAGAAGCTGTGTGGTCTGGGGTCTGTAAACAGGAGCTGTGTGGTCTGGGGTCTGTAAACAGGAGCTGTGTGGTCTGGGGTCTGTAAACAGGAGCTGTATGGTCTGGGGTCTCTATACAGGAGCTGTGTCGGCTGTGTGGTCTGGGGTCTGTAAACAGGAGCTGTGTGGTCTGGGGTCTGTAAACAGGAGCTGTGTGGTCTGGGGTCTGTAAACAGGAGCTGTGTGGTCTGGGGTCTGTAAACAGGAGCTGTGTGGTCTGAGGTCTGTAAACAGGAGTTGTGTGGTCTGAGGACTGTAAACAGGAGCTGTGTGGTCTGTGTGGTCTGGTGTCTGTAAACAGGAGCTGTGTGGTCTGGGGTCTGTAAACAGGAGCTGTGTGGGCTGTGTGGTCTGAGGTCTGAAAACAGGAGCTGTGTGGTCTGGGGTCTGTAAACAGGAGCTGTGTGGTCTGGGGTTTGTAAACAGAAGCTGTGTGGTCTGGGGTCTGTAAACAGGAGCTGTGTGGTCTGGGGTCTGTAAACAGGAGCTGTGTGGTCTGGGGTCTGTAAACAGGAGCTGTGTAGTCTGAGGTCTGTAAACAGGAGCTGTGTGGTCTGGGGTCTGTATACAGAAGCTGTGTGGACTGTGTGGTCTGGGGTCTGTAAACAGGAGCTGTGTGGTCTGAGGTCTGTAAACAGGAGCTGTGTGGTCTGGGGTCTGTATACAGGAGCTGTGTGGGCTGTGTGGTCTGGGGTCTATAAACAGAAGCTGTGTGGTCTGGGGTCTGTAAACAGGAGCTGTGTGGTCTGGGGTCTGTAAACAGGAGCTGTGTGGTCTGAGGACTGTAAACAGAAGCTGTGTAGCCTGGGGTCTGTAAACAGGAACTGTGTGGTCTGAGGACTGTAAACAGGAGCTGTGTGGTCTGGGGTCTGTAAACAGGAACTGTGTGGTCTGAGGACTGTAAACAGAAGCTGTGTAGCCTGGGGTCTGTAAACAGGAACTGTGTGGTCTGAGGACTGTAAACAGGAGCTGTGTGGTCTGGGGTCTGTAAACAGGAACTGTGTGGTCTGAGGACTGTAAACAGGATGTGTGTGGTCTGTAAACAGGAGCTGTGTGGTCTGTAAACAGGAGCGGTATACATGAGCTTTGTGGGCTGTGTGGTCTGGGGTCTGTAAACAGGAGCTGTGTGGGCTGTAAACAGGAGCTGTGTGGTCTGGGGTCTGTAAACAGGAGCTATGTGGTCTGAGGACTGTAAACAGGAGCTATGTGGTCTGAGGACTGTAAACAGGAGCTATGTGGTCTGAGGACTGTAAACAGGAGCTGTGTGGTCTGAGGACTGTAAACAGGAGCTGTGTGGTCTGGGGTCTGTAAACAGGAGCTGTGTGGTCTGGGGTCTGTAAACAGAAGCCTTGTGGGCTGGTGCACGAAACAGGAGCCCATTGGCCTGTTATGGGATCTGTAAACAAGGGGTCTGCTCTGTGGTCTCAAAAACAGTAGAGATCTAGTCTAGGGTATATAAACAGAGAGTCTGTTCTCTGGACTGCAAACACTGGGGGTCCAGTCTAGGGTCTATAAACAGGGGGTCTGCACTGTGGTCTGGAAACACTGGTGGTCTAGTCTGGGGTCTATAAACAGGGGGTCTGCACTGTGGTCTGGAAACACTGGGGGTCTAGTCTGGGGTCTATAAACAAGGGGTCGGTTCTGTGGTCTGTAACTACTGGGGGTCTAGTCTGGGGTCTATAAACGGGTCTGTTCTGTGGTCTATAAACAGGGGGTCTGTTCTGTGATCTGTAACTACCGGGGGTTTAGTCTGGGGTCTATAAAACAGGGGGTCTGTTCTGCAGTTTGTAAACACTGGGGGTCTAGTCTGGGGTCTATAAACAGGGGGTCTGTTCTCTGGTCTGTAACTACGGGGGGTTTAGTCTGGGGTCTATTAACAGGGGGTCAGTTCTGTGGTCTGTAACTACCGGGGGTCCAGTCTGGGGTCTATAAACAGGGGGTCGGTTCTGCGGTCTGTAACTACCGGGGGTCTAGTCTGGGGTCTATAAACAGGGGGTCGGTTCTGTGGTCTGTAACTACTGGGGGTCTAGTCTGGGGTCTATAAACAGGGGGTCAATTCTGTGGTCTGTAACTACTGGGGGTCTAATCTGGGGTCTATAAACAGGGGGTCAGTTCTGTGGTCTGTAACTACCGGGGGTCTAATCTGGGGTCTATAAACAGGGGGTCGGTTCTGTGGTCTGTAACTAGCGGGGGTCTAGTCTGGGGTCTATGAACAGGGGGTCTGTTCTGTGGACTGTAAACATGGAGTATAGTTTGGGTCTATAAACAGGGGGTCTGTTCTGTAGTCTGTAACTACTGGGGGTCTAGTCTGGGGTCTATAAACAGGGGGTCAGTTCTGTGGTCTGTAACTACGGGGGGTCTAGTCTGGGGTCTATAAATAGGGGGTCAGTTCTTTGGTCTGTAACTACGGGGGGTCTAGTCTGGGGTCTATGAACAGGGGGTCGGTTCTGTGGTCTGTAACTAGCGGGGGTTTAGTCTGGGGTCTATAAACAGGGGGTCAGTTCTGTGGTCTGTAACTACCTGGGGTCAAGTCTGGGGTCTATAAACAGGGGGTCGGTTCTGTGGTCTGTAACTACTGGGGGTCTAGTCTGGGGTCTATAAACAAGGGGTCAATTCTGTGGTCTGTAACTACCGGGGGTCTAATCTGGGGTCTATAAACAGGGGGTCAGTTCTGTGGTCTGTAACTACCGGGGGTTTAGTCTGGGGTCTATGAACAGGGGGTCGGTTCTGTGGTCTGTAACTAGCGGGGGTCTAGTCTGGGGTCTATAAACAGGGGGTCTGTTCTGTGGACTGTAAACATGGAGTATAGTTGGGGTCTATAAACAGGGGGTCTGTTCTGTAGTCTGTAACTACTGGGGGTCTAGTCTGGGGTCTATAAACAGGGGGTCAGTTCTGTGGTCTGTAACTACGGGGGGTCTAGTCTGGGGTCTATAAACAGGGGGTCAGTTCTGTGGTCTGTAACTACTGGGGGTCTAGTCTGGGGTCTATGAACAGGGGGTCGGTTCTGTGGTCTGTAACTAGCAGGGGTTTAGTCTGGGGTCTATAAACAGGGGGTCAGTTCTGTGGTCTGTAACTACCTGGGGTCCAGTCTGGGGTCTATAAACAGGGGGTCGGTTCTGTGGTCTGTAACTACTGGGGGTCTAGTCTGGGGTCTATAAACAGGGGGTCAGTTCTGTGGTCTGTAACTACCGGGGGTCTAGTCTGGGGTCTATGAACAGGGGGTCGGTTCTGTGGTCTGTAACTAGCGGGGGTCTAGTCTGGGGGTCTATAAACAGGGGGTCTGTTCTGTGGACTGTAAACATGGAGTATAGTTGGGGTCTATAAACAGGGGGTCAGTTCTGTGGTCTGTAACTACGGGGGGGTCTAGTCTGGGGTCTATGAACAGGGGGTCAGTTCTGTGGTCAGTAACTACTGGGGGTCTAGTCTGGGGTCTATAAACAGGGGGTCTGTTCTGTGGACTGTAAACATGGAGTATAGTTGGGGTCTATAAACAGGGGGTCTGTTCTGTAGTCTGTAACTACTGGCGGTCTAGTCTGGGGTCCATAAACAGGGGGTCTGTTCTGTAGTCTGTAACTACTGGCGGTCTAGTCTGGGGTCCATAAACAGGGGGTCTGTTCTGTGGGCTGTGAACACAGAGTTTAGTTTGTGGTCTGGATTTGTCTCTCGTACAGTAATATGATTTTATCGGTCGGTGGGATGATGGTGGAACATAATGGATAAAGGATGAGATAATTCCTTGCAGATGTTCCGGCTCTGTGACCGAGATCTTTGCCGCTTTTCTCACATAATTCTTGAATTATGGTCCTTTTTATTTACTGCTATAAATATAGGTCGGTTATAATAGCAGAGACGTCTCCTGGTGCCGCTTATCTATAATTAATGAATGGTCTGGATGTCACGGCAGATATCACAGCTGGAAATTAACTCCTGAGCTTACAACACTGTAGGATTGTTGTTGTTTTTTTTTTTTTTTTTTGGTTTTTTTGTGGGGGGTGGACGCAGTCTTTACATTATTTTAAATAGTAGAGAGAGACAGGAGAGCCCGGATGTGTCATGAAAGGCAGGATGGGGCAAGAGACTATGATAAGACAGAGGAGCTTTGGATAAGGCAGAAGAGCTGGGATGAGAGAGGAACTTGAATAAATCAGGAACTGTGATGAAATAGAGGAGCTGCAATGAGACAGAGGAATTATTATGAGGAAGAAGAGCTGGAATGAGGCTGAGGAGCTGTGGATGAAGCCAAGGAGCTGGGATGAGGTTGAGGAAATTTGGATGAGGCAAAGGAGCGGGGATAAGACTGAGAACCTGAAATGAGGCTGAGGAGCTGAAATGAGGTGAGGAAGCTGGGATATGGCAGGAGAGCAGAGATGATGTATAGAAGCAGAATAAGCCAGAGGAGCTGGGATAAGGTAGAGGAGCTTAGGAGGCAGAGAGCTGGGATAAGTTAGGGTTTTTGGAATGAGGTAGAAAAGCGCGGATGAGGTATAGGGGTATGGTGTCCCGGTACACACCCACCATGTTATATTGCCCCTCTTGCCCCTCAGGTGTCTGTTCTGGCCCAGGTCACCAGGGAACATGTTTTGTGAGGTTGTATTGATTGTTTATAAATTTTGTTATTTATGCCTTGTATGATTATTATGTAGTGAATAGGGCTGTTATACCTTTAAGGAAGAGGTGCAGAGGTGTCACGTGAACTTCTGTGGCCAATAGGGATCTCCTGCCCTGGGTTAAGTTGGTTTGTCTAGATGGGGTCAGTTGAGTGAGTTGTGCTGGTCTGAGAGGAGAAGGAGAGAGGACCAGAGGGAGAGTGGAGTTCCGTGTAGAATGAGGAGAGGAGAAGTGGTGGAGTCAGAGAGAGAGAGAGAGTCAAAGCTCTTCAAGGGAGCAATAATACTACCTACAGTCGTTCCACCACCCAGGCCAAGTCAAAGTCAAAGTTGCGGGGAGAAGTAGCTAAAGTGCTGACAGGGACCCCATAGCGCAAGTCAAGGAACGAGAGTAGAAAGCTTCAGGCAGCTCCGGTCCAAGCTTAGGGTTAAGCCAAGTCTAAGTCCAAGCTTAGGGGTAAGCTAATTCCTTGGATGCACTGTAGAGGGTCTCACTCAAGTCAGTGTCAGTTGTCTTAAGTCTTAAGTCTCAAGTAACCAAGTCAAGTTATATGAAAGTCTCAGAATGCCCAGACATTTCACTATTGACTACCTCTGCAACTCCCTGTTCTGCCTTGCTGTTGAAAGACTGTAGTGCCTTGGTTGTAACATCTGTCTGCAACTTTCCTTAGTAAAATCCTCGGTTGTTTTCCGTTGCGTTGCATCTGATGTCTTTACTGCCCAGCGCCTAGCCCAGGAGAACCGCTTCACCTTGAAGTGTGGTGACAAACTTTTGTCTTTCTGGCTGCACCCCAACAGTACACTACAACTAGCTATTAGCCTGCTCTTCGCAGAAGCTTAGATGAGGCAGGAGAGCTGGGATAAGTTGTGGGTTTGGGATAACGTAGAGGAGCTTGGATACGACTGAGGAGGTTGGATAAAATATAGTGGGGCAAAACAGTATTTAGTCAGACACCAATTGTGCAAGTTCTCCCACTTAAAAAGATGAGAGGCTGTAATTTTCATCATAGGTTATAACCTCAACTATGAGAGACAAATTCATAAAATCACATTGTCGGATTTTTAAAGACTTTATTTGCAAATTATGGTGAAAAATAAGTATTTGGTCTATAACAAAAAGTTAATCTCAATACTTTGTTATATACCCTTTGTTGGCAATGACAGAGGTCTTTCCAAGATTTTCACACACTGTTGCTGGTATTTTGGCCCATTCCTCCATGCAGATCTCCTCTACAGCAGTGATGTTTTGGGGCTGTCGCTGGGCAACACGGACTTTTAACTCCCTCCAAAGGTTTTCTATGGGGTTGAGATCTGGACACTGGCTAGGCCACTCCAGGACCTTGAAATGCTTCTTAAGAAGCCACTCCTTTGTTGCCCGGGCGATGTGTTTGGGATCATTGTCATGCTAAAAGACCCAGCCACGTTTCATCTTCAATGCCCTTGCTGATGGAAGGAGGGTTTTATACCAAAATCTCATGATACATGGCCCTATTCATTCTTTCCTTTACATGGATCAGTCGTCCTGGTCCTTAGCAGAAAAACAGCCCCAAGGCATGATGTTTCCACCCCCATGCTTCACAGTAGGTATGGTGTTCTTTGGATGCAACTCAGCATTCTTTTTCCTCCAAACATGACAAGTTGAGTTTTTACCAAAAAGTTCTACTTTGGTTTCATCTGACCATATGACATTCTCCTAATCCTCTTCTGGATAATCCAAATGCTCTCTAGCAAACTTCAGACGGGCCCGGACATGTACTGGCTTAAGCAGGGGGAAATGTCTGGCCCTGCAGGATTTGAGTCCCTGGTGGCGTAGTGTGTTACTGATGGTAGCCTTTGTTACTTTGGTCCCAGCTCTCTGCAGGTCATTCACTAAGTCCCCCGGTGTGGTTCTGGGATTTTTGCTCACCGTTCTTGTGATGATTTTGACACCACAGGTTTATATCTTGCGTGGAGCCCAAGATCGAGGGAGATTATCAGTGGTTTTGTATGTCTTCCATTTTCTAAAAATTGCTCCCAAAGTTGATTTCTTCACACCAAGCTGCTTGCCTATTGCAGATTCAGTCTTCCCAGCCTGGTGCAGGTCTACGATTTTGTTTCTGGTGTCCTTCGACAGCTCTTTGGTCTTCGCCATAGTGGAGTTTGGAGTGTGACTGTTTGAGGTTGTGGACAGGTGTCTTTTATACTGATAAGTTCAAACAGGAGCCATTAATACAGGTAAGGAGTGGAGGACAGAGGAGACTCTTAAAGAAGAAGTAACAGGTCTGTGAGAGCCAGACATCTTGCTTGTTTGTTATTGACCAAATACTTATTTGTCCACCATAATTTGCAAATAAATTCTTTTAAAATCAGACAATGTGATTTTATGTTTTTTTTTTCTCAGGATGTCTCTCATATTTGAGGTTATAACCTATGATGAAAATTACAGCCTCTCTCATCTTTTTAAGTGGGAGAACTTGCACAAAATATGGCTGACTAAATACTTCTTTGGCCCACTGTAAAGGAGCTGGGATAAGGCAGAGGAGCCGGGATAAGGCTGGGGAGCCAGGATAAGGCTGGGGAGCCGGGAAAAGGGAGAGGAGCTGGGATAACGCAGAGGAGCTGGGATAAGGGAGAGGAGCTTGGATAAGGGAGAGGAGCTGGGATAAGGGAGAGGAGCTGGGATAACGCAGAGGAGCTGGGATAAGGGAGAGGAGCTTGGATAAGGGAGAGGAGCTGGGATAAGGGAGAGGAGCTGGGATAACGCAGAGGAGCTGGGATAAGGGAGAGGAGCTGGGATAAGGGAGAGGAGCTGGGATAAGGGAGAGGAGCTGGGATAACGCAGAGAAGCCGGGATAAGGGAGAGGAGCCGGGATAAGGTAGAGGAGCTGGGATAAGGGAGAGGAGCTGGGATAACGCAGAGGAGCTGGGATAAGGCAGAGGAGCTGGGATAAGGCAGAGGAGCCGGCATAAGGGAGAGGAGCCAGGATAAGGGAGAGGAGCTGGGATAACGCAGAGGAGCTGGGATAAGGCAGAGGAGCCGGGATAAGGCAGAGGAGCCGGGATAAGGGAGAGGAGCCGGGATAAGGGAGAGGAGCCGGGATAAGGGAGAGGAGCCGGGATAAGGGAGAGGAGCCGGGATAAGGGAGAGGAGCGGGGAAAAGGCAGAGGAGCCGGGATAAGGCAGAGGAGCCGGGATAAGGGAGAGGAGCCGGGATAAGGCAGAGGAGTCGGGATAAGGCAGAGGAGCCGGGATAAGGCAGAGGAGCCGGGATAAGGGAGAGGAGCCGGGATAAGGGAGAGGAGCCGGGATAAGGCAGAAGAGCCGGGATAAGGCAGAGGAGCCGGGATAAGGGAGAGGAGCCGGGATAAGGGAGAGGAGCCGGGATAACGCAGAGGAGCTGGGATAAGGGAGAGGAGCCGGGATAAGGGAGAGGAGCCGGGATAAGGGAGAGGAGCCGGGATAAGGCAGAGGAGCTGGGATAAGGCAGAGGAGCCGGGATAAGGGAGAGGAGCCGGGATAAGGGAGAGGAGCAGGGATAAGGGAGAGGAGCTGGGATAAGGCAGAGGAGCCGGGATAAGGGAGAGGAGCCGGGATAAGGGAGAGGAGCTGGGATAAGGGAGAGGAGCCGGAATAAGGCAGAGGAGCTGGGATAAGGGAGAGGAGCCGGAATAAGGGAGAGGAGCCGGGATAAGGGAGAGGAGCTGGGATAAGGCAGAGGAGCCGGGATAAGGCAGAGGAGCGGGGATAAGGGAGAGGAGCCGGGATAAGGGAGAGGAGCCGGGATAAGGCAGAGGAGCTGGGATAAGGCAGAGGAGCTGGGATAAGGCAGAGGAGCTGGGATAAGGCAGAGGAGCCGGGATAAGGGAGAGGAGCTGGGATAAGGGAGAGGAGCTGGGATAAGGGAGAGGAGCTGGGATGAGACAGAGGAACTTGGATCCTGTATGCTGTTCAAAGTCAAAGCCTGTTTCAAGCAAGTCATTAGTCCTGTAAGTACGATCACACCTGAATAGTCCCCAGTGCACACTGTGCGGGCATCATGTGCTCCATGAAGGTGAACCACTTGGCCAGGAGTAGAATGCTAAGAGTCATAGAAGAAAGTACCAGCTCACCTGTATACCACTTTCTCCCGCTGAGCAAGTCCCGGAGAAACATGTGGGTATTTATTTAGTGTTATATACAATCAGGTTCACATTACAACATGTTTCCAGTGAGAACATTCTTCCTCATAGTACACTGTAATCTGTGACACCCTAGAAATATGTTGGATTGTGAAACTGTATTACTGATAGTGATTTTATACAACACTAAATAAAGACCCAACATTTCTCCTTTGTTTCTCTTTCCTTGAGGAGAATGTTGTACAAGAACCCATCTGCCTACACTAATCTCTTCAGTGACCGACTGCTGTGTGTAAAACATGTCACCGAAGTTCAGCAGAAATCACACTATGGAGTTTCTACTGTAAGAGTAGTCACATTATGGAGTCTCTATTGTAAGAGCAGTCACATTATGGAGTCTCTACTGTAAGAGCAGTTACACTATGGAGTCTCTACAGTAAGAGCATTAACACTATGGCACCTCTAGAGTAAGAGCAGTCACAGTATGGATTCTCTACTGTAAGAGCAGTCACATTATGAAGCCTCTACTGTAAGAGCAGTTACTATGGAGTCTCTACAGTAAGAGCAGTCACTATGGAGTCTCTACTGTAAGAGCAGTCACACTATGGAGTCTATACTATAAGAGCAGAAACACTATGGAATCTCTACAGTAAGAGCAGTCACACTATCGAGTCTTTACAGTAACAGCAGTCATACTATGGAGTCTCTATACAGTAAGGGCAGTCACACTATGGAGTCTCAACTGTAAGAGCAGTCACAATATGAAACCTCTACTGTTAGAGCAGTCACTATGGAGGCTCTGCAGTAAGAGCAGTCACTATGGAGTCTCTACAGTAAGAGCAATCACACTATGGAGTCTCTGCATTAAGAACAGTCATACTATGGAGTACCTACTGTAAGAGCAGCCACACTATGGAGTTTCTTCTGTAAGAGCAGTCACAGTATGGATTCTCTACTGTAAGAGCAGTCACACTATGAAGTCCTCTACTGTAAGAGTAGTCACACTATGGAGTCTCTACAGTAAGAGCAGTCACACTATGGAGTCTCTATACTGTAAGAGTAGTCACACTATGGAATCTCTTCTGTAAGAGCAGTCACACTATGGAATCTTAACTGTAAGAGCAGCTACACTATGGAGTCTTACTGTAAGAGCTGTCACACTATGAAGCCTCTACTGTAAGAGCAGTCACATTATGGAGTATGTATTCTGTAAGAGGAGACACACTATGGATCCTGTACTGTAAGATCAGTCACACTATGGAGTCTCTACTGTAAGAGCAGTCACACTATGGAGTCTATACTGTAAGAGCAGTCACACTATGGAATCTCTACTGTAAGAGCAGTCACACTATGGAGTCTATACTGTAAAAGCAGTCACACTATGGAATCTCTACTGTAAGAGCAGTCACTATGGATCCTCTACTGTAAGAGCAGTCACACTGTGGATTATCTACTGTAAGAGCAGTCATAATATGGAGCCTCTACTGTAAGAGCAGTCATACTATGGATTCTCTTCTGTAAGAGCAGTCACACTATGGAGTCTATACTGTAAGAGCAGTCACATTATGGAGTCTCTACTGTAAGAGCAGTCCCACTATGGAGCCTCTACAGTAAGAGCAGTCACACTATGGAGTCTCTACTGTAAGAGCAGTCACAGTATGGAGCCTCTACTGTAAGAGCAGTCACACTATGGAGTCTATACTGTAAGAGCAGTCACACAATGGAGCCTCTACTGTAAGAGCAGTCACACTATGGAGTCTATACTGTAAGAGCAGTAACACTATGGAGTCTATACTGTAAGAGCCATCACACTATGGAGTCTATACTGTAAGAGCAGTCACACTATGGAGTCTCTACTGTAAGAGCAGTCACACTATGGAGCCTCTACTGTAAGAGCAGTCACACTATGAAGTCTATACTGTAAGAGCAGTCACACTATGGAGTCTCTACTGTAAGAGCAGTCCCACTATGGAGCCTCTACTGTAAGAGCAATCACACTATGGAGTCTCTACTGTAAGAGCCGTCACACTATGGAGCCTATACTGTAAGAGCAGTCACACTATGGAGCCTCTACTGTAAGAGCAGTCACACTATGAAGTCTATACTGTAAGAGCAGTCACACTATGGAGTCTCTACTGTAAGAGCAGTCCCACTATGGAGCCTCTACTGTAAGAGCAATCACACTATGGAGTCTCTACTGTAAGAGCCGTCACACTATGGAGCCTCTACTGTAAGAGCAGTCACATTATGGAGTATGTATTCTGTAAGAGGAGACACACTATGGATCCTCTACTGTAAGAGCAGTCACACTATGTAGTCTATACTGTAAGAGCAGTCACACTATGGAATCTCTACTGTAAGAGCAGTCACACTATGGAATCTTAACTGTAAGAGCAGCTATACTATAGAGTCTTTACTGTAAGAGCTGTCACACTATGAAGCCTCTACTGTAAGAGCAGTCACATTATGGAGTATGTATTCTGTAAGAGGAGACACACTATGGATTCTCTACTGTAAGATCAGTCACACTATGGAGTCTCTACTGTAAGAGCAGTCACACTATGGAGTCTATACTGTAAGAGCAGTCACACTATGGAATCTCTACTGTAAGAGCAGTCACACTATGGAGTCTATACTGTAAAAGCAGTCACACTATGGAATCTCTACTGTAAGAGCAGTCACTATGGATCCTCTACTGTAAGAGCAGTCACACTGTGGATTATCTACTGTAAGAGCAGTCATACTATGGAGCCTCTACTGTAAGAGCAGTCATACTATAGATTCTCTTCTGTAAGAGCAGTCACACTATGGAGTCTATACTGTAAGAGCAGTCACATTATGGAGTCTCTACTGTAAGAGCAGTCCCACTATGGAGTCTATACTGTAAGAGCAGTCACACAATGGAGCCTCTACTGTAAGAGCAGTCACACTATGGAGTCTATACTGTAAGAGCAGTCACAGTATGGAGCCTCTACTGTAAGAGCAGTCACACTATGGAGTCTATACTGTAAGAGCAGTCACACAATGGAGCCTCTACTGTAAGAGCAGTCACACTATGGAGTCTATACTGTAAGAGCAGTAACACTATGGAGTCTATACTGTAAGAGCCATCACACTATGGAGTCTATACTGTAAGAGCAGTCACACTATGGAGTCTCTACTGTAAGAGCAGTCACACTATGGAGCCTCTACTGTAAGAGCAGTCACACTATGAAGTCTATACTGTAAGAGCAGTCACACTATGGAGTCTCTACTGTAAGAGCAGTCCCACTATGGAGCCTCTACTGTAAGAGCAATCACACTATGGAGTCTCTACTGTAAGAGCCGTCACACTATGGAGCCTATACTGTAAGAGCAGTCACACTATGGAGCCTCTACTGTAAGAGCAGTCACTCTATGAAGTCTATACTGTAAGAGCAGTCACACTATGAAGTCTAAACTGTAAGAGCAGTCCCACTATGGAGCCTCTACTGTAAGAGCAGTCCCACTATGGAGTCTCTACTGTAAGAGCAATCACACTATGGAGTCTCTACTGTAAGAGCCGTCACACTATGGAGCCTCTACTGTAAGAGCCGTCACACTATGGAGTCTCTACTGTAAGAGCAGTCACACTATAGAGTCTATACTGTAAGAGCAGTCACACTATGGAGTCTATACTGTAAGAGCAGTCACACTATGGAGTCACACTATGGAGTCTCTACTGTAAGAGCAGTCACACTATGGAGTCTCTACTGTAAGAGCAGTCACACTATGGAGCCTCTACTGTAAGAACAGTCACACTATGAAGTCTATACTGTAAGAGCAATCACACTATGGAGTCTATATAGTAAGAGCAGTCACACTATGGACTCTATACTGTAAGAGCAGTCACACTATGGAGTCTCTACTGTAAGAGCAGTCACACTATGGAGTCTATACTGTAAGAACAGTCACACTATGGAGCCTCTACTGTAAGAACAGTCACACTATGAAGTCTATACTGTAAGAGCAGTCACACTATGGAGTCTATACTGTAAGAACAGTCACACTATGGAGCCTCTACTGTAAGAACAGTCACACTATGAAGTCTATACTGTAAGATCAGTCACACTATGGAGTCTATATAGTAAGAGCAGTCACACTATGGAGTCTATACTGTAAGAGCAGTCACACTATGGAGTCACACTATGGAGTCTCTACTGTAAGAGCAGTCACACTATGGAGTCTCTACTGTAAGAGCAGTCACACTATGGAGCCTCTACTGTAAGAACAGTCACACTATGAAGTCTATACTGTAAGAGCAATCACACTATGGAGTCTATATAGTAAGAGCAGTCACACTATGGACTCTATACTGTAAGAGCAGTCACACTATGGAGTCTCTACTGTAAGAGCAGTCACACTATGGAGTCTATACTGTAAGAACAGTCACACTATGGAGCCTCTACTGTAAGAACAGTCACACTATGAAGTCTATACTGTAAGAGCAGTCACACTATGGAGTCTATACTGTAAGAACAGTCACACTATGGAGCCTCTACTGTAAGAACAGTCACACTATGAAGTCTATACTGTAAGATCAGTCACACTATGGAGTCTATATAGTAAGAGCAGTCATACTATGGACTCTATACTGTCACGATTCAGCTTACAGGTAGTGGATCCTCTGTGTCAGCGAGGGATTGGCATGGACCGTGCTGGTGGACCGGTTCTAAGAGGCTACTGGTGTTCACTAGAACCCGCCGCAAAGCGGGATGGTCTTGCTGCGGCAGTAGCAACCAGGTCGTATCCACTAGCAACGGCTCAACCTCGCTGACTGCTGAGAAGGCGTGGGACAGAAGGACTAGGCAGAGGCAAGGTCAGACGTAGCAGAAGGTCGGGGCAGGCGGCAAGGTTCGTAGTCAAAATGGATAGCAGAAGTTCAGGTAACACAGGCTTGGACAACACTAAACGCTTTCACTGGCACAAGGCAACAAGATCCGGCAAGGGAGTGCAGGGGCAGTGAGCAGATATAGTCTGGGAGCAGATGGAAGCCAATTAAGCTAATTGGGCCAGGCACCAATCATTGGTGCACTGGCCCTTTAAGTCTCAGAGAGCTGGCGCGCGCGCGCCCTAGAGAGCGGAGCCGCGCGCGCCAGCACATGACAGCAGGGGACCGGGACGGGTAAGTGACTTGGGATGCGATTCGCGAGCGGGCGCGTCCCGCTGTGCGAATCGCATCCCCGACGGCCATGTCAGTGCAGCGCTCCCGGTCAGCGGGAGTGACCGGGGCGCTGCAGGGAGAGAGACGCCGTGAGCGCTCCGGGGAGGAGCAGGGACCCGGAGCGCTCGGCGTAACATATACTGTAAGAGCAGTCACACTATGGAGTCTCTACTGTAAGAGCAGTCACACTATGAAGTCTATACTGTAAGAGCAGTTACACTATGGAGCCTCTACTGTAAGAGCAGTCACACTATGGAGTCTATATAGTAAGAGCAGTCACACTATGGAGTCTATACTGTAAGAGCAGTCACACTATGGAGTCTATATAGTAAGAGCAGTCACACTATGGACTCTATACTGTAAGAGCAGTAACACTATGGAGTCTCTACTGTAAGAGCAGTCACACTATGGAGTCTATACTGTAAGAGCAGTCACACTATGGAGCCTCTACTGTAAGAGCAGTCACATTATGGATTCTCTACTGTAAGAGCAGTCACATTATGGTGTCTCTACTGTAAGCGGCTCACGGAATGAAAGTTTGTGGCCCATACCAGGGATGTGTGATTTGTATTGGTTTCTTCAGGCATTTAGCCCTGCTTCGGGCAAGCAGCGCTAAATGCCTGAAGGCTTCACTTACCCCGCCCTCCTCCTCCCCGACTCCGGTTGGCCAGCCTGAGCCTGATGAGGGACGTCGCGCATGTGACGTCCTTCCGCAGACCCGCACCGGATGACGTCAGTGACGTCACTTGTCAGGCCACTGCCGGAGAGAAGCGCAGCGCAGGACAAGTAAGTGTGTCTATGTGTGGGTGTCTGTCTGTCTGTGTGTGTGTGTGCATGTGTGTGTGAGAGATTTGGGGGGGAACGACAATGCTACCTAATGTGGGGAACCTGCTGCTACCTAATGTGGGGAACCTGCTGCTACCTAATGTGGGGAACCTGCTGCTACCTAATGTGGAGAGTCTGCTACTACCTAATGTGGGGAACCTGCTACTACCTAATGTGGGGAACCTGCTACTACCTAATGTGGGGAACATGCTACTACCTAATGTGGGGAGCCTGCTTCTACCTAATGTGGGGAACATGCTCCTACCTAATGTGGAGAGTCTGCTACTACCTAATGTGGGGAAACTGCTACTACCTAATGTGGGGAACCTGCTACTACCTAATGTGGGGAGCCTGCTTCTACCTAATGTGGGGAGCCTGCTACTACCTAATGTGGGGAACCTGCTTCTACCTAATGTGGGGAGCCTGCTACTACCTAATGTGGGGAACCTGCTTCTACCTAATGTGGGGAGCCTGCTACTACCTAATGTGGGGAACCTGCTTCTACCTAATGTGGGGAACCTGCTTCTACCTAATGTGGGGAACCTGCTTCTACGTAATGTGGGGAACCTGCTTCTACCTAATGTGGGGAATATGCTACTACCTAATGTGGGGAACCTGCTACTACCTAATGTGGGGAACCTGCTACTACCTAATGTGGGGAACCTGCTACTACCTAATGTGGGGAACCTGCTACTACCTAATGTGGGGAACCTGCTTCTACCTAATGTGGGGAACCTGCTTCTACCTAATGTGGGGAACATGCTACTACCTAATGTGGGGAACCTGCTACTACCTAATGTGGGGAACCTGCTACTACCTAGTGTGGGGAACCTGCTACTACCTAATGTGGGGAGCCTGCTACTACCTAATGTGGGGAGCCTGCTACTACCTAATGTGGGGAACCTGCTGCTACCTAATGTGGGGAACCTGCTACTATCTAATGTGGAGGGTCTGCTACTACCTAATGTGGGGAACCTGCTACTACCTAATGTGGGGAGCCTGCTTCTACCTAATGTGGGGAACAAGCTACTACCTACCTAATGTGGGGAACCTGCTGCTACTTACCTAATGTGGGGAAACTGCTACTACCTAATGTGGGGAACCTGCTACTACCTAATGTGGGGAACCTGCTACTACCTAATGTGGGGAACTTGCTGCCTACCTAATATGGGGAAGCTGCTGCTACTTACCTAATGTGGGGAAACTGCTACTACCTAATGTGGGGAACCTGCTACTACCTAATGTGGGGAACTTGCTGCCTACCTAATGTGGGGAACCTGCTTCTACCTAATGTGGGGAACCTGCTGCCTACCTAATGTGGGGAATCTACTACTACCTAATGTTGGGAACATGCTACCTACCTAATGTTGGGAACATGCTACCTACCTAATGTGGGGAACCTGCTACTACCTAATGTGGGGAACATGCTACTACCTAATGTGGGGAGCCTGCTTCTACCTAATGTGGGGAACATGCTCCTACCTAATGTGGAGAGTCTGCTACTACCTAATGTGGGGAAACTGCTACTACCTAATGTGGGGAACCTGCTACTACCTAATGTGGGGAGCCTGCTTCTACCTAATGTGGGGAGCCTGCTACTACCTAATGTGGGGAACCTGCTTCTACCTAATGTGGGGAGCCTGCTACTACCTAATGTGGGGAACCTGCTTCTACCTAATGTGGGGAGCCTGCTACTACCTAATGTGGGGAACCTGCTTCTACCTAATGTGGGGAACCTGCTTCTACCTAATGTGGGGAACCTGCTTCTACGTAATGTGGGGAACCTGCTTCTACCTAATGTGGGGAATATGCTACTACCTAATGTGGGGAACCTGCTACTACCTAATGTGGGGAACCTGCTACTACCTAATGTGGGGAACCTGCTACTACCTAATGTGGGGAACCTGCTACTACCTAATGTGGGGAACCTGCTTCTACCTAATGTGGGGAACCTGCTTCTACCTAATGTGGGGAACATGCTACTACCTAATGTGGGGAACCTGCTACTACCTAATGTGGGGAACCTGCTACTACCTAGTGTGGGGAACCTGCTACTACCTAATGTGGGGAGCCTGCTACTACCTAATGTGGGGAGCCTGCTACTACCTAATGTGGGGAACCTGCTGCTACCTAATGTGGGGAACCTGCTACTATCTAATGTGGAGGGTCTGCTACTACCTAATGTGGGGAACCTGCTACTACCTAATGTGGGGAGCCTGCTTCTACCTAATGTGGGGAACAAGCTACTACCTACCTAATGTGGGGAACCTGCTGCTACTTACCTAATGTGGGGAAACTGCTACTACCTAATGTGGGGAACCTGCTACTACCTAATGTGGGGAACCTGCTACTACCTAATGTGGGGAACTTGCTGCCTACCTAATATGGGGAAGCTGCTGCTACTTACCTAATGTGGGGAAACTGCTACTACCTAATGTGGGGAACCTGCTACTACCTAATGTGGGGAACTTGCTGCCTACCTAATGTGGGGAACCTGCTTCTACCTAATGTGGGGAACCTGCTGCCTACCTAATGTGGGGAATCTACTACTACCTAATGTTGGGAACATGCTACCTACCTAATGTTGGGAACATGCTACCTACCTAATGTGGGGAACCTGCTACTACCTAATGTGGAAAAACCTGCTTCTACCTAATGTGGGGAAACTGCTACCAACTAACGTGGGGAACCTGCTACTACCTAATGTGGGGAACCTGCTACTACCTAATGTGGGGAACCTGCTTCTACCTAATGTGGGGAACCTGCTACTACCTAATGTGGGGAACCTGCTACTACCTAAAGTGGGGAACCTGTTGCCTATCTTATGTGGGGAACCTGCTGTCTACCTAATGTGGGGAACCCCCAGAAGTAGCACCCCCATCATCTGTCAGCTCATGCTATAACCACACGGGGGTAGGGGGAATGGGGGGTTGCTGGTGGATGATGGGGGGGGGGGGGGTTTCTGCTGGATGATGAGGGGCGCATGATGGGGGCATTATATGTGAGGGGCGCATGATGGGGGCATTATATGTAAGGTACGCATGCGGCTCAGCCTCACTGAGCTGCTACCTCCAGTGGCCCTCATATAATTTGAGTTTGAGACCCCTGCTCCACTGTAAGATCAGTCACACTATGGATCCTCTACTGTAAGAGCAGTCACACTATGGAGCCTCTACTGTAAGAGCAGTCACACTATGGAGCCTCTACTGTAAGAGCAGTCACACTATGGAGCCTCTACTGTAAGAGCAGTCACACTATGGAGCCTCTACTGTAAGATCAGTCACACTATGGAGTCTCTGCTGTAGGAGCAGTCACACTATGGAGTCTATACTGTAAGAGCAGTCACACTATGGAGTCTCTACTGTAAGAACAGTAACCCCATTGAGTATTTAATGTAAGATCAGTCACACTATGGAGTCTATACTGTAAGAGCAGTCACACTAGGGAGTCTCTACTGTAAGAGCAGTCACACTATGGAGCCTCTACTGTAAGATCAGTCACACTATGGAGTCTATATTGTAAGAGCAGTCACACTATGGAACCTCTACTGTAAGTGCAGTCACACTATGGAGTCTCTGCTTTAGGAGCAGTCACACTATGGAGCCTCTACTGTAAGAGCAGTCACCCCATTGAGTATTTAATGTAAGATCAGTCACACTATGGAGTCTATACTGTAAGAGCAGTCACACTATGGAGTCTCTATTGTAAGAGCAGTCACACTATGGAGTCTATACTGTAAGAGCAGTCACACTATGGAGCCTCTACTGTGAGATCAGTCACACTATGGAGTCTATACTATAAGAGCAGTCACACTATGGAGTCTATACTGTAAGAGCAGTCACACTATGGAGTCTCTACTGTAAGAGCAGTCACACTATGGAGCCTCTGCTGTAAGATCAATCACACTATGGAGTCTATACTATAAGAGCAGTCACACTATGGAGTCTATACTGTAAGAGCAGTCACACTATGGAGTCTCTTCTGTAAGAGCAGTCACTCTATGGAGTCCATAGTGTAAGAGCAGTCAAACTATGGAGTCTATACTGTAAGAGCAGTCACACTATGGAGTCTATACTGTAAGAGCAGTCACACTATGGAGTCTCTACTGTAAGAGCAGTCACACTATGGAGCCTCTACTGTAAGATCAGTCACACTATGGAGTCTATATTGTAAGAGCAGTCACACTATGGAACCTCTACTGTAAGAGCAGTCACACTATGGAGTCTATACTGTAAGAGCAGTCACACTATAGAGCCTCTACTGTGAGATCAGTCACACTATGGAGTCTATCCTGTAAGAGCAGTCACACTATGGAGTCTATACTGTAAGAGCAGTCACACTATGGAGTCTCTACTGTAAGAGCAGTCACACTATGGAGCCTCTACTGTAAGATCAATCACACTATGGAGTCTATACTATAAGAGCAGTCACACTATGGAGTCTATACTGTAAGAGCAGTCACACTATGGAGTCTCTTCTGTAAGAGCAGTCACTCTATGGAGTCCATAGTGTAAGAGCAGTCAAACTATGGAGTCTATACTGTAAGAGCAGTCACACTATGGAGTATATACTGTAAGAGCAGTCACACTATGGAGTCTCTACTGTAAGAGCAGTCACACTATGGAGCCTCTACTGTAAGATCAGTCACACTATGGAGTCTATATTGTAAGAGCAGTCACACTATGGAACCTCTACTGTAAGAGCAGTCACACTATGGAGTCTATACTGTAAGAGCAGTCACACTATGGAGCCTCTACTGTGAGATCAGTCATACTATGGAGTCTATCCTGTAAGAGCAGTCACACTATGGAGTCTATACTGTAAGAGCAGTCACACTATGGAGTCTCTACTGTAAGAGCAGTCACACTATGGAGCCTCTACTGTAAGATCAATCACACTATGGAGTCTATACTATAAGAGCAGTCACACTATGGAGTCTATACTGTAAGAGCAGTCACACTATGGAGTCTCTTCTGTAAGAGCAGTCACTCTATGGAGTCCATACTGTAAGAGCAGTCACACTATGGAGTCTATACTGTAAGAGCAGTCACACTATGGAGTCTATACTGTAAGAGCAGTCACACTATGGAGTCTATACTGTAAGATCAATCACACTGTGGAGTCTATACTATAAGAGCAGTCACACTATGGAGCCTCTACTGTAAGAGCAGTCACACTATGGAGCCTCTACTGTAAGAGCAGTCACACTATGGAGTCTCTGCTTTAGGAGCAGTCACACTATGGAGCCTCTACTGTAAGAGCAGTCACCCCATTGAGTATTTAATGTAAGATCAGTCACACTATGGAGTCTATACTGTAAGAGCAGTCACACTATGGAGCCTCTACTGTGAGATCATTCATACTATGGAGTCTATCCTGTAAGAGCAGTCACACTATGGAGTCTATACTGTAAGAGCAGTCACACTATGGAGTCTCTACTGTAAGAGCAGTCACACTATGGAGCCTCTACTGTAAGATCAATCACACTATGGAGTCTATACTATAAGAGCAGTCACACTATGGAGTCTATACTGTAAGAGCAGTCACACTATGGAGTCTCTTCTGTAAGAGCAGTCACTCTATGGAGTCCATACTGTAAGAGCAGTCACACTATGGAGTCTATACTGTAAGAGCAGTCACACTATGGAGTCTATACTGTAAGAGCAGTCACACTATGGAGTCTATACTGTAAGATCAATCACACTGTGGAGTCTATACTATAAGAGCAGTCACACTTTGGAGCCTCTACTGTAAGAGCAGTCACACTATGGAGCCTCTACTGTAAGAGCAGTCACACTATGGAGTCTCTGCTTTAGGAGCAGTCACACTATGGAGCCTCTACTGTAAGAGCAGTCACCCCATTGAGTATTTAATGTAAGATCAGTCACACTATGGAGTCTATACTGTAAGAGCAGTCACACTATGGAGTCTCTACTGTAAGAGCAGTCACACTATGGAGTCTATACTGTAAGAGCAGTCACACTATGGAGCCTCTACTGTGAGATCAGTCACACTATGGAGTCTATACTATAAGAGCAGTCACACTATGGAGTCTATACTGTAAGAGCAGTCACACTATGGAGTCTATACTATAAGAGCAGTCACACTATGGAGTCTATACTGTAAGACCAGTCACACTATGGAGTCTCTTCTGTAAGAGCAGTCACTCTATGGAGTCCATACTGTAAGAGCAGTCACACTATGGAGTCTGTACTGTAAGAGCAGTCACACTATGGAGTCTCTACTGTAAGAGCAGTCACACTATGGAGTCTATACTGTAAGAGCAGTAACACTATGGAGTCTATACTGTAAGAGCAGTCACACTATGGAGTTCTAAATGTAAGAGCAGTCACACTATGGAGTCTCTACTGTAAGAGCAGTCACACTATGGAGTCTATACTGTAAGAACAGTCACACTATGGAGTCTATCCTGTAAGAGCAGTCACACTATGGAGTCTATACTGTAAGAACAGTCACACTATGGAGTCTATACTGTAAGAGCAGTCACACTATGGAGTCTATACTGTAAGAGCAGTCACACTATGGAGTCTCTACTGTAAGAGCAGTCACACTATGGAGTCTATCCTGTAAGAGCAGTCACACTATGGAGTCTATACTGTAAGAACAGTCACACTATGGAGTCTATACTGTAAGAGCAGTCACACTATGGAGTCTATACTGTAAGAGCAGTCACACTATGGAGTTCTAAATGTAAGAGTGCCCCTTAAAAGACTGACGGCAGTAAATAATATAAGATGATATATAAGGAATATATGTGATTCATACATAATATCAGCCTGTGATGTCATAATACACATTATTACTAATATGCAGGATGGATCGCAGAGGCGAGCCTAAACTCTCTCGCTCCTGATGATGTCATCACCCTACCTGTTACCATGGCAACTCCCAAGCTCCATTTATTGACGTTACAATACACACAAAACCTAATTGTAGAGATAAGTCCCCAGTGAAGAGACTTTCCCAGTATCACATCCCTGCAGAGAACAATCCCAGCTCTATGTTTGCTGCCCAGCGCTGGATACTGGATCCACGTCACAGACGCTGGAGCCACACCTCAGGATGTGGTGGGGGCCACATACTCCATGTTTTTTTTTTTTTTTTAAGTGCTGCAACTTCTTAAAGGGGTACTCCACTGGAAAAAAATTGGTGCCAGAAAGTAAACAGACTTCTATTTAAAAATCGTAATCCTTCCAGCACTTATCAGCTGGTGTGTGCTACAGAACAAGTTCTTTTCTTTTTGAATTTCCTTTCTGCCTGACCACAGTGCTCTCTGCTGACACCTCTGTCCATGTCAGGAACTGTCCAGAGTAGGAGCAAATTCCCATAGCAAACCTCTCCTGCTCTGGACAGTTCCTAAAATAGACAGAGGTGTCAGCAGAGAGCACTGTGGTCAGACAGAAAAGAAATTCAAAAAGAAAAGAACTTCCTGTGAAGCATACAGAAGCTGATAAGTACTGAAGGATTAAAGGGGTACTCTGGTGGAAAACCTTTTTTATTTTTATGTTTTAAATTAACTGGTGCCAGAAAGTTAAACAGATTTGTAAATTACTTCTATAAAAAAAAATAAAAAAAAATCTTACTCCTTCCAGTACTTTTTAGCAGCTGTATACTACAGAGGAAATGCTTTTCTTTTTGCATTTCTCTTCTGTCACGACTACAGTGCTCTCTGCTGACCTCTGCTGTCCATTTTAGGAACTGTCCAGAGCAGCATATGTTTGCTATAGGGATTTTCCTCTGGACAGTTCCTAAAATGGACAGCAGAGGTCAGCAGAGAGCACTGTAGTCGTGACAGAAGAGAAATCCAAAAAGAAAAGCATTTCCTCTGTAGTATACAGCCGCTAATAAGTACTGGAAGGATTAAGATTTTTTAATAGAAGTCATTTACAAATCTGTTTAACTTTCTGGCACCAGTTGATTGAAATTTTTGTGACCAAAAGATTAGACCAGTGTTTCCAAACCAGGGGGCCTTCAGCTGTTGCAAAACTACAACTCCCAGCATGCCCGGACAACCGTTGGTTGTCCGGGCATGCTGGGAGTTGTAGTTTTGCAACAGCTGGAGGCCCCCTGGTTGGGAAACACTGGGTTAGACGATGGTTGGGATGTAAGTAGTTTGTGCAGAGGCCGTGACCAGGACTGGTTGGTGAAGCCCCTGTAATTCTCCTGGAGAAGTCATTAGCACAGGGGTTCACTTACTTATTCTCCCTGCTCTGTGGATGTTTACTCAACTGTCTAAAGGTTATTATTTATGTACAACGTGATTGTTTATAAAGGTCTGTTCACACATTCAGACATTCAAACATCATATGGCTGCTACTGACTCCCTAATGTTAACCCTTCCCGTACCCCAGGTATCTTCACCACTACTATAAAGTAATTCATATTAACCCCTGCAATACCACAGGCATGCGCAATACTACTACCGAGTCACTAGTAATAACCCATGCAGTACCACAGGTATCCATACTACTACTGAGTCACTAATATTAACCCATGCAGTACCACAGGTATCCATACTACTACTGAGTCACTAATATTAACCCATGCAGTACCACAGGTATCCATACTACTACTGAGTCACTAATATTAACCCATGCAGTACCACAGGCATGCGCAATACTGCTACCGTGTCACTAGTAATAACCCATGCAGTACCACAGGTATCCACACTACTACCCCAGTAGCACAGGTAACCAAACTATTACTAAATCACTGATATTAACCCCTGCTGTACCACAGAAAACCATACTAATACTGAGTTTCTAATATTAACCCATGCAGTACCAAAGGTATCCATACTACTACTACTGAGACATTAATATTAACCCATGCAGTACCAAAGGTATCCATACTACTACTACTACTGAGTCATTAATATTAACCCCTGCTCTACCACAGAAAACCAAACTGATATTGAGTCACTAATATTAACCCATGCAGTACCACAGGTATCCACACTAATACCCCGTAGCACACGTAACCAAACTATTACTAAATCACTGATATTAACCCCTGCTGTACCACAGAAAACCAAACTAATACTGAGTCACTAATATTAACCCATGCAGTACCTCAGGTATCCATACTATTACCTAGTCAGTAATATTACCACAGGTATCTAAACTGCTACTGAGTCACTATTATTAACCCCCGTTGTACCACAGGTATCTAAACTGCTACTGAGTCACTATTATTAACCCCCGTTGTACCACAGGTATTTACACTACTAGTAAGTCGATAATATTAACCCCAGGTATGCACAATACTGCTAAGAAGTCACTAGTAGTAACCCATGCAGTACCACAGGTATCCACACTACTACAGAATCACTATTATTAACCCTTCCTGTGCTACAGGTATCCACACTACTACGGAGTCACTAATATTACTTCTGCAGTACCACTGAGTAACTAACATTAACCCCTGATGTACCACAGGTAACCAAACTACTACTCAGTCACTAATATTAACTACTGTACCCCAAATATCCACACTACTACTCAGTCACTAATATTAACTACTGTACCCCAAAATCCACACTACTACTGAGTCACAAATATTCACTCTAAGGCCGGATTCACATGGCAGAAATTCTGCACTGAATTATGCATGAAAATTCTGCAGGAATTTATAGCCAATACACTTCAATGGGATTCCACCGTCCCATTCACACAGCAGAATTTCAGCTGCAGGAATTCCATTGAAGAGTATTGGCTATAAATTCATGCAGAATTTCCATGCAAAGTTCAGCACAGAAATTCTGCCGTGTGAATCCGGCCTAAGGGAACGTTCACACATGCGTATGTTCTGTTGCAGATTTTCTGTAGCAGGTTCTACTACCCATTGAAGTTAGTGGGCAGCAAAATCTACTAAAGCAGATCTGCAGCAGAAAATACGCACGTGTGAACGCACCCTAAGGGCACGTTCCCACGTGCCGTATTTTGCTGCGTATTTGCTGCTGCGTATTTTCTTTCCCATTGAAGTTCAATGGGAAAGAAAATACGCAGCAGAAAATACGCAGCAAATACGCAGCAAAATACGCAGCAAAATACGGCACGTGGGAACGTGCACTTAGGGTACGCTCAGAAGAGTGTTCCACTGAAGGTCTGCTGAAGCAATGTGCGAGTCGCCGCACGCACATACAGTGGTCCTTTAGCGGCGGATCTGCAGCGAAATACGTCCAGATAATCCGCTCGTCTGAATGTACCATAAGGGTACATTCACATGAGCGGATCCCCAGCGCATATCACGCTGCAGATCCGCCGCTGAAGGACCACTATATGCTGCCTTTACAGGTGCCTGCTCGGAGCGGCAATACGCCTCTACGAGCAGACACACTGCGATGTGCGAGTCGCCCTGCGCATGCGTTCACACGGGCGGATTATCTGTGGGATTTCTGCAGCGTATTTCCTGTGGAAAACCTGCAGTGGATTTTGCTGATTTTTCTTCGGACCCATTGAAATCAATGGTAGCAAAATCCGCTGCAGATTTTCCGCAGCAAATACACAAATTCCACAGTTAATCCGCATGTGTGAATGGACCCTTACAGTACTACAGGTATCCGTATTATTACTGAGTTAGGTCAGGAACACACTACGTTCTGGCTCCCATTAATTGTATCCGTCGGCATCCCGCTGAAAACGGTATGCCGGTGTATGATGTTAAAGGGGTACTCCACTGGCCAGAGTTCGGAAGTAAATGTTCCAAACGCTGTTTTTGAGCTGCGGGGGTCGGCCACGCCCCTTGTGACGTCATGACCACGCCCCCTCATTGCAAGTCTATGGGAGGGGGCGTGACTGCTGTTACACACCCTCCCATTGACTTGCATTGAGGGGGCGTGACCATGACATCACAAGGGGAGTGGCCGACCCCTGCAGCGCGAAAACAGCGTTTGGAACATTTACTTTCGAACGCTGGCCAGTGGAGTACCCCTTTAACGGGAGCAGCGCACCCCATTCATTTCTGCTGCCGAATGGAGTCACCCCTAGGACATATGCGCTATTTTAAGCGGACTCATGACAGGGGCTGTTGCGATTTTAAAGTAGCACACGCGTTCCAAAAAGGAGTCACTAGGGGACAACTTTCGGCCATAGAAGTGAATGGGGTGCGCTGCGCCCGTCAACAGTATACGATTTTGGCGTGATGCCGACGGATAAGATTAACGGGGGCCAAAACATAGTGGGGGAGATTTATCAAAACCTGTGCGGAGGAAGAGTGGTGCAGTTGCCCATAGCAACCAATCAGATTGCTTCTTTCATTTTTCACAGGCCTCTAAAGAGGCCTGTGAAAAAGTGAAAGAAGCGATCTGATTGGTTGCTATGGGCAACTGGACCACTCTTTCTCTGCACAGGTTTTGATAAATCTCCCTCAGTGTGTTGTGACCCTTACTAATATTAACCCCGTCAGTACCACAGGTATCCAGACTACTGACACTACTGAGTTACTAATATTAACCCCGTCAGCACCACAGGTATCCAGACTACTGACACTACTGAGTTACTAATATTAACCCAATCAGTACCACAGGTACCCAGACTACTGCCACTGCTGAGTTACTAATATTAACCCAATCAGTACCACAGGTACCCAGACTACTGCCACTGCTGAGTTACTAATATTAACCCCGTCAGTACCACAGGTACCCAGGACTACCGCCACTACCGAGTTACTAATATTAACCCCGTCAGTACCACAGGTATCCAGACTACTGCCACTACTGAGTTACTAATATTAACCCCGTCAGTACCTCAGGTATCCAGACTTACTAATATTAACCCAATCAGTACCACAGGTACCCAGACTACTGCCACTGCTGAGTTACTAATATTAACCCCGTCAGTACCACAGGTACCCAGGACTACCGCCACTACCGAGTTACTAATATTAACCCCGTCAGTACCACAGGTATCCAGACTACTGCCACTACTGAGTTACTAATATTAACCCCATCAGTACCACAGGTACCCAGACTACTGACACTACTGAGTTACTAATATTAACCCCGTCAGTACCACAGGTATCCAGACTACTGCCACTACTGAGTTACTAATATTAACCCCATCAGTACCACAGGTACCCAGACTACTGACACTACTGAGTTATTAATATTAACCCCGTCAGTACCGCAGGTACCCAGACTACTGACACTACTGAGTTACTAATATTAACCCCTTCAGTACCACAGGTATCCACACCAATACTGAGCCACAAGTATTAACCCCTGCTGTACCGCAGGTATCCGCCGTACTGAGTTGCTAATATCGTCAACCGCTGCAGTACCACATGTGTTCTCACTTCTAATTAGTCACTTATATTAACTCCTTCTGAACCACAGGTATAGACACAACTAATACTACTGAGTCACTAATATTAACCCATGCTGTACCACCGGTATCCGTACTGCGTCTCTACCAATGTGTGTTTGACTTTGTTCGTCTTTCGCTGTTTATTGTTATTTTTCCATGTTCTCCAGAGGTCTACAGGGGTCTCATCTTATCAACACTGTGTTTTTGTAAGAACTGCGCCAATTTTGGGGGCATGTTGCAACAGTTGCCCCTCAAGTTATTCCTGCCGCAGGCGCTTCGCATTATGCACAGTATGCACAATAGTTCGGTGGACGGAAAGCATCACTTCTATACTGCGCCTGATCGATAAGAACCTATTGATTGTATTGATACAGGTATTGACACAGCCGACTTGCTAACTGCACATTGCCAGATCGATGCCCAATGACGGCTTTTTCTATGGGTCGCAGTCATGACAACAAATATATTGGGTATGGCAATATGTTGGTGCTATATATATATATATATATATATATTATTTTTTTTTCTCTGATTCATACATTGGGCCCCCTCCTACACACATCATTCCCATGCTGCCCCCTCCGCCCCTATAGATTCCATACGCTGGCGGTGCCCCCTCTGCACTCACCCGGCTGTACGTGTGCCTCTTGCTTTGGGCCATGCTGCTGTCTTTCCTTCTTTATTCAGCTGATTCGTTCTTATCAAGCATGGCTGCTGGGGGAGTCACAGGGATGGGCTGTCCATGCAGATGCTGTATGGTGGTAGTGCTGTACATCTAGAGACCCCCTGCATCCCCTCCTGAAGCCAGGCTGCCCGGTGCTGACATGTCCATCCTGGTGTCGAGGCCTCCTGGGTCCTAGTGCTCAGGGTGACAGCTCTGATGCTTTTATGTGTCAATTCCAGCCCAGCGCCCATAGAATGCAGCACTGCGTACCTATTGTGGCATCAAATACCAGCCGAGCAGGAGCAGCACCACAACCCTTTATTATGGGAGTGAATGGGACTGAATTGTATGCAAAGCCCCAGTGAACCAATAGGGTACCCGAGCAGCCCGGCTCCTATGTGCGGACATTAACCCTTATGACCCCATACTGCACTGACTGTATATAAGCCCCTGGATGTGTCACCACATGACAGCTTCTCAATATAACTAGAGGGAGAGTCACTCAGCTTTTCTAGAGCCCTGAGTGCTCAGTGATACCATGATACACCCTGCACGGAGCTGCTGCTAGGCAGATTACCCCCACACTCCATCATATCCTGGCACAGATACCGACAAATGCAGCAAAAGGTGGAAAACAATGTAATATTGAGGGGGAAAGTGCCCAAAACTGGTGACAACCATGTGACCATAATCTGATGGAGACTGTGTGGGGGACAGCACATGTATGGAGAGTGTGATCAGTGAGGTCTCTCTCCTGTAGAGTGTAATCTCTTATGATCAGTGAGGTCTCTCTCTCTCCTGTAGAGTGTAATCTCTTATGATCAGTGAGGTCTCTCTCCTGTAGAGTGTAATCTCTTATGATCAGTGAGGTCTCTCTCCTGTAGAGTGTAATCTCTTATGATCAGTGAGGTCTCTCCTGTAGAGTGTAATCTCTTATGATCAGTGAGGTCTCTCTCTCCTGTAGAGTGTAATCTCTTATGATCAGTGAGGTCTCTCTCATGTAGAGTGTAATCTCTTATGATCAGTGAGGTCTCTCTCTCCTGTAGAGTGTAATCTCTTATGATCAGTGAGGTCTCTCCTGTAGAGTGTAATCTCTTATGATCAGTGAGGTCTCTCTCTCCTGTAGAGTGTAATCTCTTATGATCAGTGAGGTCTCTCTCTCCTGTAGAGTGTCATCTCTTATGATCAGTGAGGTCTCTCTCCTGTAGAGTGTAATCTCTTATGATCAATGAGGTCTCTCTCTCTCTCCTGTAGAGTGTAATCTCTTATGATCAGTGAGGTCTCTCTCTCCTGTAGAGTATAATCTCTTATGATCAGTGAGGTCTCTCCTGTATAGTGTAATCTCTTATGATCAGTGTGGTCTCTCTCTCTCTCCTGTAGAGTGTAATCTCTTATGATCAGTGAGGTCTCTCTTTCTCCTGTAGAGTGCAATCTCTTATGATCAGTGAGGTCTCTCTCTCCTGTAGAGTTTAATCTCTTATGATCAGTGAGGTCTCTCTCCTGTAGAGTTTAATCTCTTATGATCAGTGAGGTCTCTCCTGTAGAGTGTAAGCTCTTATGATCAGTGAGGTCTCTGTGATAGCCTGGGGGGTGTAGGGTATGAGAAGTGTAGCTGTGTGGTGATTAAGGGGTGCTTGTTAACCCTTGCTATTCGTGACGCCAGGGTGGGGGCTCCTCAGTAATGCTTGTCCTACCGCCACCCTTCCCAAGAGCGATAGGGAGGTAGATAATAATAGAATGTCCACAACTGGAGAGTTTTCTGAAACAGGTATAACTTTCACTGAAAGTTTTCTGCAAGCTTCATAAACTGAACAGTCTCTATGCATACAACTGCTTTCTTTGGAGATTGACAAAGGTTGGAACTTTAGCAATTTAGAGTCTTTAAGTATTAGGCGCTGTTCCACTGGATTTAGGGGATTTAGTTGCAGTCCAGTAGTCACGCTAGCATTAGCGGGGGTAGTTTAGAACTCACGGTTTTAGTTCAGCTGAGGCCGGTAGGTTTTCAGGCCCAGCGTGTCTTTGCAAGTTGCGCCGATCCGTCCTGCTAGTCCGGCATCCACGAGAGCAGCAACCCAAGAGAGCGATAATTGGCTACAGCTCCCTTATATGGGCAGGGGCTGGACTAGTGCTAATTGGTCCATACTTGTGTCAATCACCATTACAAAGACTTGTGGGCAACACGTGACCCAAGGACCTCAAAAGGTCCCCTAACATACCATAGAGGATATTACCATGGTCACATGACTGAAGGTCCTGCGACGTTAAACAAGGTAAGTACTTTACATTATATTAGATATACATTATTTATTAAATATATACATGTATTAACATTAGAGAATTAGACTTGAAGAGAGGCGACTAGGGGCTTTTCCACCTGAGGGACCCTACCTGAGCATAGTTACTCTGACTTTGGGAACCTCTACACTAGGTACGGTATGTAATACGGTACCGGGACACCACAAACTCCCTTACTTAAAATTAGTCGGCCTCGACGTCTGTCCCCTAAAACAGAGGGATGAAGTGAAGTTCGGGTAACAACATTATAGTTACATAGTTAGTACGGTCGAAAAAAGACATATGTCCATCAAGTTCAACCAGGGAATTAAGGGGTAGGGGTGTGGCGCGATATTGGGGAAGGGATGGGATTTTATATTTCTTCATAAGCATTAATGTTATTTTGTTCCATAAATGTATCTAATCCTGTTTTAAAGCTGTTAATTGTTCCTGCTGTGACCAGTTCCTGAGGTAGACCGTTCCATAAATTCACAGTCCTCACGGTAAAGAAGGCGTGTCGCCCCTTGAGACTAAACTTTTTCTTCTCCAGACGGAGGGAGTGCCCCCTCGTCCTTTGGGGGGGTTTAACCTGGAACAGTTTTTCTCCATATTTTTTGTATGGGCCATTTATATACTTATATACGTTTATCATATCCCCCCTTAAACGTCTCTTCTCAAGACTAAACAATTGTAACTCCTTTAATCGCTCCTCATAGCTAAGATGTTCCATGCCCCATATTAGTTTAGTCGCGCGTCTCTTATAAAGCTACTTAACATTTTCTGAGGTACATACATTTGTTTGGGTAAACTCATGAACAGTATTGGTTGGTTCATGAATTTAGTAACAGGATGATATTATTCACTTGAGATACATCCTACTTAACATTTTTTTTTCCTAAGCTCACTAAACAATTTACTTCTCACTATATATTTGTGCCATGTTAGCTACCTGTTTAGTACACTGGAAACTTTACTGGCTTGCCTGAGGCTTTCTACCAATAAAACTGGCTACTAGGGTCCATTGGCTACACGCTCCTATCCCTAGAACACAACAGATAAACCTTACCTAGGTTACATTTTGTTACGTGTATTATTTTTAGCTTGCAAGAGCACCTACTGGCCAGGCAGGGCATCTCGCACACGTAGAAGAAAGAAGAGTTAGTGCACATAACAGTGGCAGGAATTGGAAAATGACATTAGCTACAATTCCCGAAACATTTACTTGAGTGTGAGATGTTTTTTGTTTGTTTGGTGTACTAAGTTTAAGTGAGATTAAGTACACTCAAGTGATTATTTTTGAGGTACTATGTGTTTAGTACTATGTGTAAGGTCAGTCTTGATACCTTAGGGCTAGTTTTCCCTGAGTGGACCTTTGAGAAGGTGTGAGTGATGGGTGACAGAAATGTTATTCCTCAGAGTAGCCGAGGAAGCTACCTACTAGCAACTACTACAACACCTATTATTTACATTTTTTATGTACACGTGTACAAGGCTAATTTTCTTTGTACAATAACCATTTACATTAAATCACACTAGCATAAAAATGTATTAGACACTCCAACAGGGTTCAGGTGCATTCACCTGATAAGTGCAATTTTAGCAAAGAATGTCACGTTACTATTGAGGTATATACATGTAAACAAGCATGCAAGGATCAGCAGTCCACCTGCACTAAGAGTCTAGGTGTCACGGCTATAAGCTTTAGCCAGGCACACACTTACGAATCTCCTACCGCTAGGAGTCTCTTGGTCTAAGGACCAGGCACAAAAGCTTGACGGTTACGTTACAACTCGAAAAGTCTTAGCACAGTCCTGCTAGGCACACTTCTTGAACATTGCAGAAAGTCAGTGAAGAAAAAAAACTTTAAAACAATTTAGGTGTCACAGCTCAGATGAAAATCTTGCAATGTCGTCCTGCTCCTCGCCTAGAGCCTCTACCCCTCTAGAATCACGAGCAGGCAAAGAGTTAATGTGGCTCTCCCACACCACATTAGTAAGGGTAGAGTGTGACACTGTAGGATTGAGGTTAACAGTTGGTGCTGGTTGATTCGGTCCCACCTCCTCGTTGGGAGTGGGCCGCAGCACATTCGTCGGTACCTGTTGAGCAGGCCAAACCTTCGAGTCGGGAGTAGGCCTAGGTACTTCGGTTGGTACCCGCGGTCAAGGCCAAACCTCCTGGATAGGAGTAGGCCAGGGTACTTTGTTGAAGGTAGAAGGAAGTGGCTGCTGCTGTAGAGACTCCTCCTTGGGTTCGTAGGTGGAGGCATCAGTAGCAGGCCATTTTGGCCTCAACTGGAAGGGGTCTGCTTCCCAATCATCAGAGGGAAAGTACTTGAAGGGCAACTGGGTTGGAGCGGCTGGTCTGGTGACTGCGGCAGCCCACTCTTCTCGTAGGCCCTTGACGGGGGTGTATTCCACTATCTCACCCACCACCAGGGAATGGAACTTTTTGTGGAGATATGGCCTCTGTGCAGCTCGCCGGTTTACGAGGATGGTATAGCCGGCATGGCAATCAAGAAGGGTACCATAACCTCTGACCTTGTCGAACTCTGCCACTGTTGCTCTACGACTTTCCAAGGGCTTCTCCCCTTCTCGGGGATGGTCCCACATGCTTATGAAGAGTGCCTCCATCTCTTTGGTATTCTCTTGGTAGCGGATGCTCTCCTCATGAGGCAGGTGCACATGCTTGGGGGCCTAAAGTTCTCTGTGTTGGGCCTTTAGCTTGTCCATCAAGTCGGCTATTTCGGCCTCCTGACGGGCCCTCTCCTGCTGTGCCTTAGGAACCGGTGGAAGAGGCTTCCCAGGAAGGGGTTGGAGAACATCATGCATATACTGAATGAAGTCAGGTTCATCCCCAAAGACCCATTGGGGCAATTTTGGTGAGCGTGGTCGTGCACTCTGCAAATCGGACAGGGTATTTCTGGCTCAGGGCTGGTGGAGGAAGAGAAGGCAGCCTCTGATCTCGTACTCACAGCGGAATCCTCCATCGGGATCTCAGCCCAAGAACCCCAAGTCCAGTGGTGAGGGGACAGTCTCACCGGTAAAGAAGCTCCCTGTGGTGTCCCCTGGAGGAGTATCCTGCCAGTCGTCGTCATCATCGGGCAGAGGGGGAAGATTGCAGGCCAACTCTTCATTCAATGACAACCGCTGCAAACGGTCGGCAAGATCGTGGAACAGTTGGGCTGCGACCGCCGCAAGTTTCCTTTGTTCCAGTGCCATCTTGGGGCACACGCCACGTGGAACGCTGCTCTCCGCCATGTCTGTACCTTCCGGCTCTCCCTTGTGCAGACTGAAGAGGTCGCTGTGCAGGGTTCCCTTTATAATGGGCTTCGCCAAAATGGCTGCCGGCCGGAAGAACGTCATCGGTGCAGCCCCGACTTCCTGTACCCCCGGAAACAACAACTGCGATTTCAAGTTCCCTTTCGGCTTTGATACGCTAACTTGATAGCCACGCCCAGGGGCGGGTCACGGCGCAGCGCCGGCTTTCTTTGTGCGCTTTTCCGGCAGCGGGTTAACTCTTTCATTGCTGACCGGACCAGAGGATCGTAGCATGCATTCACTTCTCACTTTACACATTTCTGCAGCAATAACATTTTTGTCTCCCCCCCCCCCTTACTTTTCGCGTGTGCTCTCTACACGCGGCACCATACACAAACTCCCGTACACTTATATGGTACTTTGTAACACATGGGTACAGTCTTTTATACAGGGCGAGTGCACTTTACTTGGTGGCAACAGCTGGAGGCACACACCCGTATCCTGTTTGTGACGCTAAAAAGCTATGTGATAGCCTGGGGGATGTAGGGTATGGGGAGTGTAGCTGTGCGGTGATTAAAGGGTGCTTGTTAACCCTTGCTATTCCTGACGCCAGGGTGAGGGCTCCTCAGTAATGCTTGTCCTACCGCCACCCTTCCCAAGAGCGATAGGGAGGTAGATAATAATAGAATGTCCACAACCGGAGAGTTTTCTGAAACAGGTATAACTTTTACTGAAGGTTTTCTGCAAGCTTCATAAACTGAACAGTCTCTATGCATACAACTGCTTTCTTTGGAGATTGACAAAGGTTGGGACTTTAGCAATTTAGAATCTTTAAGTATTAGGCGCTGTTCCATTGGATTTAGGGGATTAGTTGCAGTCCAGTAGTCACGCTAGCTTTAGCGGGGAATTAGTTTAGAACTCACGGTTTTAGTTCAGCTGAGGCCGGTAGGTTTTCAGGCCTTGCGTGTCTTTGCAAGTTGCGCAGATCCGTCCTGCTAGTCCGGCATCCACGAGAGCAGCAACCCAAGAGAGCGATAATTGGCTACAGCTCCCTTATATGGGCAGGGGCTGGACTAGTGCTAATTGGTCCATACATGTGTCAATCACCATTACAAAGACTTGTGGGCAACATGGGACCCAAGGACCTCCAAAGGTCCTCCAACATACCATAGAGGATATTACCATGGTCACATGACCGAAGATCCTGCGACGCTAAGCAAGGTAAGTACTTTACATTATATTAGATATACATTATTTATTAAATATATACATGTATTAAGATTAGAGAATTAGACTTGAGGAGAGGCGACTAGGGGCTTTCCCACCCGAGGGACCCTACCTGAGCGTAGTTACTCTGACTTTGGGGACCTGCACACTAGGTACGGTATGTAATACGATACCGGGACACCACATCTCTCTCCTGTAGATTGTAATCTCTTATGATCAGTGAGGTCTCTCTCTCTCCTGTAGAGTGTAATCTTTTATGATCAGTGAAGTCTCTCTCTCCTGTAGAGTGTAATCTCTTATGATCAGTGAGGTCTCTCTCTCCTGTAGAGTGTAATCTCTTATGATCAGTGAGGTCTCTCTCTCCTGTAGAGTGTAATCTCTTATGATCAGTGAGGTCTCTCTCTCCTGTAGAGTGTAATCTCTTATGATCAGTGAGGTCTCTCTCTCCTGTAGAGTGTAATCTCTTATGATCAGTGAGGTCTCTCCTGTAGAGTGTAATCTCTTATTATCAGTGAGGTCTCTCTCCTGTAGTGTGATCTCTTATGATCAGTGAGGTCTCTCTCCTGTAGAGTGTAATCTCTTATGATCAGTGAGGTCTCTCTCCTGTAGAGTGTAAACTCTTATGATCAGTGAGGTCTCTCTCCTGTAGAGTGTAATCTCTTATGATCAGTGAGGTCTCTCTCTCCTGTAGAGTGTAATCTCTTATGATCAGTGAGGTCTCTCTCTCCTGTAGAGTGTAAGCTCTTATGATCAGTGAGGTCTCTCCTGTAGAGTGTAATCTCTAATGATCAGTGAGGTCTCTCTCTCCTGTAGAGTGTAATCTCTAATGATCAGTGAGGTCTCTCTCCTGTAGAGTGTAATCTCTTATGATCAGTGAGGTCTCTCTCTCCTGTAGAGTGTAAGATCTTATGATCAGTGATGTCTCTCTCCCCTGTAGAGTGTAATCTCTTATGATCAGTGAGGTCTCTCTCTCCTGTAGAGTGTAATCTCTTATGATCAGTGAGGTCTCTCCTGTAGAGTGTAATCTCTAATGATCAGTGAGGTCTCTCTCCTGTAGAGTGTAATCTCTTATGATCAGTGAGGTCTCTCTCCTGTAGAGTGTAAGATCTTATGATCAGTGATGTCTCTCTCTCCTGTAGAGTGTAATCTCTTATGATCAGTGAGGTCTCTCTCTCCTGTAGAGTGTAATATCGTATGATCAGTGAGGTCTCTCTCCTGCAGAGTGTAATCTTTTATGATCAGTGATCTCTCCTGTAGAGTGTAATCTCTTATGATCAGTGAGGTCTCTCCTGTAGAGTGTAATCTCTTATGATCAGTGAGGTCTCTCTCTCTCCTGTAGAGTGTAAGATCTTATGATCAGTGAGGTCTCTCTCTCCTGTAGAGTGTAATCTCTTATGATCAGTGAGGTCTCTTCTGTACAGTGTAATCTCTTATGATCAGTGAGGTCTATCCTGTAGAGTGTAATCTCTTATGATCAGTGAGGTCTCTCTCTCCTGTAGAGTGTAATCTCTTATGATCAGTGAGGTCTCTCCTGTACAGTGTAATCTCTTATGATCAGTGAGGTCTCTCTCTCTCTCTCCTGTAGAGTGTAAGATCTTATGATCAGTGAGGTCTCTCTCCATAGAGTGTAATCTCTTATGATCAGTGAGGTCTCTCTCCATAGAGTGTAATCTCTTATGATCAGTGAGGTCTCTCTCTCCTGTAGAGTGTAATCTCTTATGATCAGTGAGGTCTCTCTCTCCGGTAGAGTGTAATCTCTTATGATCAGTGAGGTCTCTCTCTCCTGTAGAGTGTAATCTCTTATGATCAGTGAGGTCTCTCTCCTGTAGAGTGTAATCTCTTATGATCAGTGAGGTCTCTCTCTCTCCTGTAGAGTGTAATCTCTTATGATCAGTGAGGTCTCTCTCTCCTGTAGAGTGTAATCTCTTATGATCAGTGATGTCTCTCCTGTAGAGTGTAATCTCTTATGTTCATTGGGGTTCCTAGTTTTTTTTTGTCTACTTCATCAACATTTATAGAATTGTTTTTTCTCCCAATGAAATACTAATGTGTCCCACAGGAAAATAACTTGTCCGCCCCCCCCCCCCCCCCCACTCTATAGTGACTGCAGGAATTCTTTGAGTTTTTACCTATTCTAATATTTTGTCTCAGTGTAGACACCTAATGGTTGGATTGGGTTCTGCATCCTACAGTTACTATCTTGAGAAGAAAACAGTGCCCTCTAGTGGTTCTAGCTGTCTTTGCACGCTTCCTAAGTAAAAACATTTTTATGTAATAGGCTTCCCCCTAGTGGCTGCAATAATACATTGCTCTTGGTCGGTGTTCTCCAATCTGTGGATCTCCAGCTGCTGCAAAACTACAACTCCCAGCATGCACGGACAGCCAATGGCTGTCCGTGCATGCTGGGATTTGTAGTTTTGCAACAGATGGCGGACTACAGGTTGGATATCACCGCTCTAGCTTGTACTTGTCTTCTTGTGATCTCTTTTTGTTACCTTACATATCATTTATATATATACTCAATTTTGTTTCTTATATTATAGCAATTTTGTGTTTCTTTTAGTTCTGGTGGTGTATGGCCTAGTTTATTTTTATAATATTATTATTATTATTATTATTAATAATTATAATAATACTAATAATAATGCTGATGATATTAATAATAACAATAATATTAATAATAATGCTGATGATATTAATAATAATAATAATTATGATGATATTAATAATAATATTAATAACAATAATGATAAAATAAAACTGATAATAATAATAAAAGAATAAAAATAATACTGATGCTACTAATAGTAATGATAATAATATTGATAATAATAATAGTAATACTCATAATACTGATATTATAACTATTATCATGTTTTTTGTTATTGTTATTATCAGTATGATGATTATTACCATTATTATCATTATCAGTATTATTATCATTACTATTATTAGCATCAGTATTATATTTCTTTTTTATTATCAGTTTTATTTTTATTTTCATTATTATTATTAATATTATTATCTTTAATATTATTATTAAAATCATCATCCTTATTATTATTACTATTAAAACTATAATCATGATTGTTATTATCAGTATTATTAGTATTACTATTGTTATTACTATCATCATTATTATCATTATCAATATTATTATAACTATTATCATCATTATTGTTAATACTCTTGATAATGATAATAATAATGATGATAATAATAGTAATAATAATAGTAATAATAATAATACTAATAATAACAATGATGATTATAGTTTTAATAGTAATAATTAAAATAATGATGATGATGTTAATAATAATATTAAAGATAATAATAAAAAAACTTATAATAATAACTATTATCATCATTATTGTTATTAATATTGATAATTATAATAGTAATGATGATAATAATAATAATAGTAATGATAATAATAATGATGATAATAATAATAGTAATACTAATAATACTGATAATAATGATGATTATAGTTTTAATAGTAATAATAATAATAATAATGATGTTAATAATAATATTAATGATAATAATAATGATGATAATAAGAATAATAGTAATACTAATAATACCTATAATAATGATGATTATAGTTTTAATAGTAATAATAATAATAATAATGATGATGTTAATAATAATATTAATGATAATAATAATAATTAAAATAAAACTGATAATAATAATAAAAATAATACTGATGCTAATAATAGTAATGATAATTATATTGATAATGATAATAATAGTAATACTCATCATACTGATAACAATAATAATGATAATAGTTATAATAATATTGATAATGATAATAATAATAATACTAATAACAATAATTATGTATAATAATAATAGTAATGACTATGATAATGATAATAAAAATATATATATGAATTATTTTTTACCATATTAAGCATGATTTTATGTGAAACTAATTTCGTTATAACGTTCTTGCGGTCACGAGAGATCGTCTTCCTATGAGGCTAGAATTCCATTGTGGTTTTCGCCCTGCGTTTTTTTAGGCTTAAAGGGGTACTCCCGTGGAAAACTTTATTTTTTTTTTAAATCAACTGGTGCCGGAAAGTTAAACAGATTTGTAAATCACTTCTATTAAAAAATCTTAATCCTTCCTGTACTTTTTAGGGGCTGTATACTAAAGAGAAATCCAAAAAAGAAATGATTTCCTCTGATGTCATGACCACAGTGCTCTCTGCTGACCTCTGCTGTCCAATTTAGGAACTGTCCAGAGCAGGAAAAAATCCCCATAGCAAACATACGCTGCTCTGGACAGTTCCTAAAATGGACAGAGGTGTCAGCAGAGAGCACTGTGGTCATGACATCAGAGGAAATGCATTTCTGTTTTGGATTTCTCTTTAGTATACAGCCCCTAAAAAGTACAGGAAGGATTAAAAAATTTGAATAGAAGTGATTTACAAATCTGTTTAACTTTCTGGCACCAGTTGATTAAAAAAAAAAAAAAAAAAAAAAAAGTTTTCCACAGGAGTACCTGCCGTTTTTACCTTTGTGTGGAATTTGCCTTTTTTGGCCCCTTTGGCGTTTTTTTTTTTTTCAAAATTTGTTGGGTACCAAAAAATAAAAAATAAAAAAAAATAAAAGTATGCAGTAGGGATGGAAAAAAATTTATTTTACAAACTTTGTATGTCGGGGCCATCGCATAAACGGCTATCCTCCAGCGCAGACTGCTTCAGCTGCCACCGGATAGTCGTTTATGGTGCCCCGTGTGGTCCGCTGACGATCACTTACCTGTCCTCGGGGCTCCGGCGCGTCCTCTTCGGGATCTCCTGCATCATCGGCCCTCTCTATCGTCGTCATCACGTCGCTGCGCACGCCGTCCCGTAATCCAATAGGAGCGGCGTGCATTGCGACATGATGACGGCGACGGAGAGCGAGGATGCCGGGGAAGCAGAGGCCTTGCCGGAGCGTCGGGGACACCCCGGGGACGCGCGACAGCGATGGAAGGCAACATCAAGGGCAGCGGGGACGAGCGGTGACGGTCCGGAGCGGCGGGAACACGTGAGTACAACCTCCAATACCAATGGTCTTCAACCTGCAGACCTCCAGATGTTGCAAAACTACAACTCCCAGCATGCCCAGACAGCCACTGTCCTATACTTTACATTGCACGGATCCCTCAACATACGATGGTTTCAACAAACGATGGTCCATTTGGAACGGATTACCATCGTATGTTGAGGGACCACTGTACATTCTCTCTCCCCTGCTCTTTCTTATTTCTCCCGTGCAGACCTGCGTCCTCCAAAGGCAGAGCAGGGGAGATGAGGGGGGCGTGTACCAGAGATGAGGGGGGCGTGTACCTGAGATGAGGGGGGCGTGTACCAGAGATGAGGGGGGCGTGTACCAAAGATGAGGGGGCATGTACCAGAGATGAGGGTGTGTGTACCAGAGATGAGGAGGGCGTGTACCAGAGACGAAGGGGGCGTGTACCAGAGATGAGGGGGCGTGTACCAGAGATGAGGGGGGGGTGTACCAGAGATGAGGGGGGGCGTGTACCTGAGATGAGGGGGGCGTGTACCAGAGATGAGGGGGGCGTGTACCAAAGATGAGGGGGCATGTACCAGAGATGAGGGTGTGTGTACCAGAGATGAGGAGGGCGTGTACCAGAGATGAAGGGGGCGTGTACCAGAGATGAGGGGGCGTGTACCAGAGATGAGGGGGGCGTGTACCAGAGATGAGGGGGGCGTGTACCAGAGATAAGGGGGCGTGTACCAGAGATGAGGGGGGCGTGTACCAGAGATGAGGGGGCGTGTACCTGATATGAGGGGGGCATGTACCTGAGATGAGGGGGGCATGTACCTGAGAAGAGGGGGCGTGTGCCTGTGATGAGGGGGGCGTGTACCTGAGATGAGTGGGCGTGTACAAGAGATGAGGGGGCGTGTACCTCCTCTTTCCCCCTGCTCTGCCCTCCCCCCTGCTCTAACTTCAGAGATCTTAGGGGAGGAGTGGAGGCAAGTCTGAACGGGGCACAAATTTCCATCTCACACAGGCCGGAGTATAGTGCAGAGATGCGAGCGCAGGAGAAAGCCGCTCCATCTCTGCAATAGATAGGACGATCACAGCGTGTCAGTAGTGATACCCCCTGTGATCAGTCCTTAACTGCAGGTACTACTACTCCCAACATGGAGCACACTCTGCTCGATGCTGGGAGCTGTAGTACCTGCATTAATAGACAGATCGCAGCGAATGTCACTTCTGGCACCCTTTGTGATCCTCCTGTATAATGTATAGATGCGCCTGGCCGCTCTTCTATGGTCCCCTGCACGGCCGTATATATATATATATACTCATGTTCCTATTTCCCACGAACCATCTGGCCAATCACAGCTCTGCGGGAAATAAGTGAATAAGTGTATATATATATATACGGCAGTGCAGGGGACCATAGAAAAGCAGCCGCATCTATACATTATACAGAAGGATCGCAACGGGCGATCTGTCATTTAGTACAGGTACTACTACTCCCATTATGGAACAGTGTGTTCCATGCTGGGAGTAGTAGTACTATCTAAAAAATGTTACAAAAAATGTGAAAAACACACACACACACACTACATTTTTATTATTGTCGGCTACATTTTTAGTACTTTACCCGCCCACATAAATTGATCCCTGTTTAAAAATGAATAAAAATTTTGTTATAAAAAAAGATACATTTCGTTAAATACAATTTTTTCCATCACTACTGTATCTTTTTTATTATAATTTTTTTTAATGTTACCCTACTTTTTTAAGGGTACCCTACGAAATGTTTAATAAAAAAAGGTATCTCCATCACTTTTTTGGATTGCTAAAGTCCAAAAAAGAATAAAAACCGGTGGCAAAAACGCCAAAGTTAAAACCAACATGCCGTTTTTCTTGGCATTTTTGCTGTCCCATAGACTTTTATGGGAGGAAAACGCCACGATTTCTATGCAAATAATGGCAAACTAGGTTTTGTCAGGCGTTTTGAAAAACCAGCCTCTGAGCCCAAAATTGCTGAAAAACGCCAAAAGGATAAAAAAAAACGCCAAACTGAAAAACGCCAAGTGGATCTGGCATTTTGCAGTTTACTATTGACTTGCAGCTAACATCTGGATGTGGTGTTTTTTTGCTGAAAAAACGCAGTGCTGGAAAATTGGCGTTTTTTATGGCGTTTTTGCAAAAAAAAAAAAAAAACCTCAGTGGAATTCCAGCCTGATACTGATGGCCCATGTCATGATTCGGCAGGCTGGAGGTGGATCCTCTGTGCCAGAGAGGGATTGGCGTGGACCGTGTCATTGGACCGCTTCTAAGTTGCTACTGGTTTTCACCAGAGCCCGCCGCAAAGCGGGATGGTCTTGCAGCGGCGGTAGCAACCAGGTCGTATCCACCGGCAACGGCTCAACCTCTCTGACTGCTGAGATAAGCGCGGTACAAGGGAGTAGACAAGAGCAAGGTCGGACGTAGCAGAAGGTCAGGGCAGGCAGCAAGGATCGTAGTCAGGGGCAACGGCAAGAGGTCTGGAACACAGGCTAGGAACACACAAGGAAACGCTTTCACTGGCACAATGGCAATAAGATCCGGCGAGGGAATGCAGGGGAAGTGAGGTATAAGTAGGGAGTGCACAGGTGACGGTACTGATTAAAACCCATGCGCCAATCAGTGGCGCACCGGCCATTTAAATCGCAAAGACCCGGCGCGCGCGCGCCCTAGGGAGTGGGGCCGCTCGCCGGGACAGCACAGATGGGGAACGAGTCTGGTAAGCGGGTCGGGATGCGCATCGCGAGCGGGCGCGTCCTGCATCGCGAATCGCATCCCGGCTGGGGACATTATCGCAGCGCACCCGGTAAGCAGGTCTGAACGGGGAGCTGCGAACAGGAGAACGCTGTGAGCGCTCCGGGGAGGAGCGGGGACCCGGAGCGCTCGGCGTAACAGCCCATATGTTGCCCATCTTTATTTTCATGGCGTAATAGATCTGATGTAGAGTCCAGTCCGGACATGAAATGTGTTTTTATTTTTAACACAATGCCCCCTCCATAGGAGAAATGGCTGCCATGTTTCTGAAGCCAATCTATGACTATACCAGCCTAGCAGATGGTAAATCGACCAGCTAGCATTGCTCCATCCTCAGGTATCATAAGGGCTAGGATTCTCCAAGAAAATGTTCCCCACACCATTACACCTCCTTCTTTGACATGAAGGGGTCATCTATTCATGAGATCTGGACCCATCTGACCTGAAAATGTTTCTCCAAAATTTACAGGATCCATCTGACCAGGCCATGTTTCTCCACAAAGATCTGGATCTGGGTACGGGATAAAGCTGGATACTGGATACAAAACAATGCGGCACTACCCAGTCATGTGATAGAACAAGAACGTGTCCAGATACAAGACAATTACATCAATTACATAAATATTTCACAAATATATCTGTATAAATATTCAAGGTGTAAATAAATCTAAAATACATACAGGGAAGGATTGCAGTAACACAGGTTTTGCTATACACAGGTTTATTCCCTTTGTGTGTATTGGAACTAAACCAAAAATGGGAGGGAAAAAAGCAAATTGGACATAATGTCACCAAACTCCAAAAATGGGCTGGACAAAATTATTGGCACCCTTTACTTAATATTTGGTTGCACACCCTTTGGAAAAAATAACTGAAATCAGTGTCTTCCTATAACCATCAATAAGCTTCTTCTCATGAGTCGCGCTGCAGCGGGTCATGCTGGCAGCGGGCATACTCACAGCCGGTCTCCCTGTACAGCTTCAGGGACGGGCAGTGCCGCGGCCAACATGTCCGGCTTCGGTCGCACTCAGTCAGCCGGCGCTTTCTTACCTCACCGCGCTCCTTGCTCCTCTGACTGCCGGCGTGTGCGTACCAGTTTCCTAGGGCGCATGCGCACCAGCTCTCTGAAATTTAAAGGGCCATTGATCCTTGTCGGACGCTGCCCCTAAAAAGTGTCTGCACTTCCTCTTGGCAACTACCGGATCTTTGTGCCTTGTAGCCATTGACAAAGCTTATCTCGCAGTGTCCGGTCTATGCCGTGTACCAGTTGCCGCCAGCCCTGACCTACCTGCCAGTCCCTGTCTCTGAATTTCCATATGAAATTTTATCACGCCTCACCTCACTGCTGCCACTGTGAGTTAGTTGTACCAAGGGTAGCAACCTGGGAGTTCGCCTGCCACAGCAAGTCCATCACGCTTTGCGGCGGGCTCTGGTGAAAACCAGTGGCTCCTTAGACTCCGCTTCCTGGTGCAGCTTTCTCCTCTGGTACAGCGGATGCACTACTCCGACCATTACATTTTTTACACCTCTCAGCCGGAATGTTGGACCACTCTTCCTATAACCATCAATAAGCTTCTTACACCTCTCAGCCGGAATGTTGGACCACTCTTCCTTTACAAACTGCTCCAGGTCTCTTATTGGACGGTGCCTTTTCCCAACAGTAATTTTAAGATCTCTCCACAGGTGATCAATGGGATTTAGATCTGGACTCATTGCTGACACTTCAGAACTCTCCAGCACTTTGTTGCCATCCATTTCTGGGGGCTTTTTGACGTATGTTTGGGGTCATTGTCCTGCTGGAAGACCCAAGATCTCGGATGCAAACCCAGCTTTCTGACACTGGGCTGTACAGTGCGACCCAAAATCCATTGGTAATCCTCAGATTTCATGATGTCTTGTACACATTCAAGGCCCCCAGTGCCAGAGGCTGCAAAACAACCAAAAACATCATTGACCTCCCCCATATGTCACTGTAGGTACTGTGTTCTTTTCTTTGTAGGCCTGGTTCCGTTTTCGGTAAACAGTAGAATGATGGGCTTTACCAAAAAGCTCTATCTTGGTCTCATCTGTCCACAAGATGTTTCCCCAGAAGGATTTTGGCTTACTCAAGTTCCTTTTGGCAAAATGTAGTCTTGCTTTTTTATGTCTCTGTGTCAGCAGTGGGGTCCTCCTGGGTCTCCTCCATAGTGGGGTCCTCCTGGGTCTCCTCCATAGTGGGGTCCTCCTGGGTCTCCTCCATAGTGGGGTCCTCTTACATCTCCTGCCATAGTGTTTCATTTCATTTAAACGTGGACAGACTGACTGACACTGATGCTCCCTGAGCCTGCAGGACAGCTTGAATATCTTTGGAACTTGTTTGGGGCTGCTTATCCACCATCTGTACTATCCTGCGTTTACACCTTTCATAAATTTTTCTCTTCTGTCCACGCCCAGGGAGATTATCTACAGTGCCATGGGTTGCAAACTTCTTGATAATGTCGCACACTGTGGACAAAGACAAATCTAGATCTCTGGAGATGGACTTGTAACCTTGATATTGTTGATATTTTTCCACAATTATGTCCAATTTGCTTTTTTTTTCTCCCTTTTTTGGTTTAGTTCCAATACACACAAAGGGAATAAACATGTGTATAGCAAAACATGTGTTACTGCAATCCTTTTCTGTGAGAAATACTTCATTTTCTTGAAAATTTTCAGGGGTGCCAACATTTACGTACATTTACTGTACATCTATATATATATATTTATATAGTGAAGTATTTATATAGGGAAGATCTCACCCCGTGGTGTCAAAATGATCACAAGAACAGTGAAGAAAAATCCCAGGACCACACGGGGGGACCTAGTGAATGACCTGCTGAGAGCTGATACCAAAATAACAAAAGTTACCATCAGGAACACACTACGCCGCCAGGGACTCAAAATCATGCAGTGGCAGACATGTCCCCCTGGTTAAGCCAGTACATGTCCGGGCCAGTCTGAAGTTTGCTAGAGAGCATTTGGATGATCCAGAAGAGGACTGGGAGAATGCCATATGGTTAGATGAAACCAAAGTACCGTATATGCCGGCGTATAAGACGACTGGGCGTATAAGAAAACCCCCAACTTTTACAGTTAAAATATAGAGTTTGGGATATACTCGCCGTATAAGACTACCCCTTCTACCGCAATGTACAGTACCTTGTAGTTCCCCCACATTAGGTAGGCAGCATGTTCCCCCACATTAGGTTGCAGTTCCCCCATATTAGTAGGCAGCTCCCCCACATTAGGTCAGCAGTTCCCCCACAATAGTAGGCAGCTCCCCCACATTAGGTCAGCAGTTCCCCCCCACATTAGGTCAGCAGTTCCCCCACAATAGTAGGCAGCTCCCCTCACATTAGGTCAGCAGTTCTCCCACATTAGGTCGACAGTTCCCCCACAATAGTAGGCAGCTTCCCCCACATTAGGTCGGGAGTTACCCCACATTAGGTCGGGAGTTACCCCACATTAGGTCAGGAGTTACCCCACATTAGTAGGCAGCTCCCCCACATTAGTAGACAGTCCCCCCTCCCTCCCAGACATACAGCCTCCAGCCATATACAATGTATGGCTGGAGGCTGTATGTCTGTACTGGCCCCACAGTGTTCTGATTACCGCTCCTCCGGCCCGGGGTCACCATCTACTGATATGGACCATAGCAGCAGTCCCGGGCCTGTAGGAGCGGTGACCGGATCACTGAAGAAGATGACGCGCCGCCGGTCACTCACCAGGCCCCGGCCGGCGTGCGTCCTCCTGCGATGGTCCTGTGGTCTTCCTTCGTCTCTATGGTCGCAGCAGGACGTCACTGACGTCCCCTTCGAACAACCATAGAGGCGGAGAAGCGGAGGAGGACCGCAGGAGGTCGCGTGCCGGTCGGGGAATGGTGAGTGACCGGCAGACATCCCTATGTCCCGAAAAGATCTTTCGGGACACAGGGATGTCCGGCATAGGAAAAGCTATGATTATCTGCTCCCGTGATACTAAAAACCAGGGTGCCTCCAGCTGTTGTGTAACTACAACTACCAGCATGCCCGGACCAGCAAAGGCTGGGAGTTGTAGTTTCACAACAGCTGGAGACACCCTGGTTTTTAGTATCAGTTTTTATCTGCTCTGGCCGGCCCCCGCACACGGGAGCCGGCCCGGGCAGATAGTCATAAGTTTTCCTATCCCAGACCCCAATACCCGGCGTATAAGACGACCCCCGACTTTTCCCGAAAAAAAGTTGTGGTTAAAAAGTCGCCTTATACGCCAGTAGAACTGTTTTGCAAAAACTCAACTCATCGTGTTTGGAGGAGAAAGAATGCTGAGTTGCATCCAAAGGACACCATACCTACTGTGAAGCATGGGGGTGGAAACATCAAGCTATGGGGCTGTTTTTCTGCTAATAGACCAGGACAACTGATCCGTGTAAGGGAAAGAATGAATGGAGCCATGTGTCGCAATATTTTGAGTGAAAACCTCCTTCCATCAGCAAGGGCATTGAAGATGAAACATGGCTGGGTCTTTCAGCATGATAATGATCCCAAACACACCGCCCGGGCAACGAAGGAGTGGCTTCATAAGAAGCATTTCAAGGTCCTGAAGTGGCCTAGCCAGTCTCCAGATCTCAACCACATAGAAAACCTTTGGAGGGCGTTGAAAGTCGATGTTACCCAGCGACAGCCCCAAAACATCACTACTCTAGAGGAGATCTGCATGGAGGAATGGACCAAAATACCAGCAACAGTGTGTGAAAACCTTGTGAATACTTACAGAAAAAGTTTGACCTCTGTCATTGCCCACAAAGGGGAAATAACAAAGTATTGAGATGAACTTTTGTTATTGACCAAATACTTTAATTTTTTTTCTCATTCTGTCTCTCATAGTTGAGGTTATAACCTATGATGACAATTACAGCCTCTCTCATCTTTTTAAGTGGGAGAATTTGCACAATTGGTAGCTGACTAAATACTTTTTTACCCCACTGTATATAGAATCGTAATGTTCATAGCTATGAATAGGGGATATTGATAAAATAATACTTGAAAACATACAGTATTTACCCCCTCGATTGCTTAATCCAATACACATGTCAGTGTAGATTAATATCGTAGAAATACATTTAGAAATATAATTATAACAAGTAAAAGAGGCGAAGAACCCACAGCAAATCCCCATGAGATCACTCTCCCAGATGTCGGCCCTTTATAATAGCAGCACTATATTAAGGGGAATCCCAGCATGACGTGAGGCTCCAACATGGACAATACCCCAGAATAGCACTTGTACATTTAGCAGATGCACAGACCAAAGTGGGATCTAGTCTGCACAAAAAGGGAACTAGTCTGCATACAAAGGGCTGAAACTAAAGCAAACCACAGTTTGTTAAATTTCACCTAAATAGGTATGAGCAATAATAAATGAATGGGGTCATGTAATTTCCCTGGTTTGTAGGAGACAAGAATGTAGCCAGACCTGTGTGTCTCAAGGTCACATGATCTACAACCGATCCTGGGGAGCCCATTAATAAGCTGTTACGCCGAGCGCTCCGGGTCCCCGCTCCTCCCCGGAGCGCTCGCTTCACTCCCTCCGCTGCAGCGCTCCGGTCACGTCCTCTGACCCGGGGCGCTGCGATCCCGCTGCCAGCCGGGATGCGATTCGCGATGCGGGTAGCGCCCGCTCGCGATGCGCACCCCGGCTCCCCTACCTGACTCGCTCCCCGTCTGTTCTGTCCCGGCGCGCGCGGCCCCGCTCCCTAGGGCGCGCGCGCGCCGGGTCTCTGCGATTTAAAGGGCCACTGCGCCGCTGATTGGCGCAGTGGTTCCAATTAGGGTTTTCACCTGTGCACTTCCCTATATTACCTCACTTCCCTTGCACTCCCTTGCCGGATCTTGTTGCCTTAGTGCCAGTGAAAGCGTTCCTTGTGTGTTCCTTGCCTGTGTTTCCAGACCTTCTGCCGTTGCCCCTGACTACGATCCTTGCTGCCTGCCCCGACCTTCTGCTACGTCCGACCTTGCTTCTGCCTACTCCCTTGTACCGCGCCTATCTTCAGCAGCCAGAGAGGTGAGCCGTTGCTAGTGGATACGACCTGGTCACTACCGCCGCAGCAAGACCATCCCGCTTTGCGGCGGGCTCTGGTGAAAACCAGTAGTGGCTTAGAACCGGTCCACTAGCACGGTCCACGCCAATCCCTCTCTGGCACAGAGGGTCCACTACCTGCCAGCCGGCATCGTGACAGTAGATCCGGCCATGGATCCCGCTGAAGTTCCTCTGCCAGTTGTCGCTGACCTCACCACGGTGGTCGCCCAGCAGTCACAACAGATAGCGCAACAAGGCCAACAGCTGTCTCAACTGACCGTTATGCTACAACAGTTGCTACCACAGCTTCAGCAGTCATCTCCTCCGCCAGCTCCTGCACCTCCTCCGCAGCGAGTGGCCGCTCCTGGGATACGCTTATCCTTGCCGGATAAATTTGATGGGGACTCTAAGTTTTGCCGTGGCTTTCTTTCCCAATGTTCCCTGCATCTGGAGATGATGTCGGACCTGTTTCCCACTGAAAGGTCTAAGGTGGCTTTCGTAGTCAGTCTTCTGTCCGGAAAAGCCCTGTCATGGGCCACACCGCTCTGGGACCGCAATGACCCCGTCACTGCCTCTGTACACTCCTTCTTCTCGGAAATCCGAAGTGTCTTTGAGGAACCTGCCCGAGCCTCTTCTGCTGAGACTGCCCTGTTGAACCTGGTCCAGGGTAATTCTTCCGTTGGCGAGTATGCCGTACAATTCCGTACACTTGCTTCAGAATTGTCCTGGAATAATGAGGCCCTCTGCGCGACCTTCAAAAAAGGCCTATCCAGCAACATTAAAGATGTTCTGGCCGCACGAGAAATTCCTGCTAATCTACATGAACTTATTCACCTAGCCACTCGCATTGACATGCGTTTTTCTGAAAGGCGTCAGGAACTCCGCCAAGATATGGACTCTGTTCGCACGAGGCGTTTCGTCTCCTCGGCTCCTCTCTCCTCTGGTCCCCTGCAATCTGTTCCTGTGCCTCCCGCCGTGGAGGCTATGCAGGTCGACCGGTCTCGCCTGACACCTCAAGAGAGGACACGACGCCGTATGGAGAACCTCTGCCTGTACTGTGCTAGTACCGAACACTTCCTGAGGGATTGTCCTATCCGTCCTCCCCGCCTGGAAAGACGTACGCTGACTCCGCACAAAGGTGAGACAGTCCTTGATGTCTACTCTGCTTCTCCACGTCTTACTGTGCCTGTGCGGATGTCTGCCTCTGCCTTCTCCTTCTCTACAGTGGCCTTCTTGGACTCTGGATCTGCAGGAAATTTTATTTTGGCCTCTCTCGTCAACAGGTTCAACATCCCGGTGACCGGTCTCGCCAGACCCCTCTACATCAATTGTGTAAATAATGAAAGATTGGACTGTACCATACGTTTCCGCACGGAGCCCCTTCTTATGAGCATCGGATCTCATCATGAGAGGATTGAACTTTTGGTCCTCCCCAATTGCACCTCGGAGATTCTCCTTGGACTTCCCTGGCTTCAACTTCATTCCCCAACCCTGGATTGGTCCACTGGGGAGATCAAGAGTTGGGGGTCCTCTTGTTCCAAGAACTGTCTAAAACCGGTTCCCAGTAACCCTTGCCGTAACTCTGTGGTTCCTCCAGTAACCGGTCTCCCTAAGGCCTATATGGACTTCGCGGATGTTTTCTGCAAAAAACAAGCTGAGACTCTACCTCCTCACAGGCCTTATGATTGCCCTATCGACCTCCTCCCGGGTACTACTCCACCCCGGGGCAGAATTTATCCTCTCTCTGCCCCAGAGACTCTTGCCATGTCCGAATACGTCCAGGAGAATCTAAAAAAGGGCTTTATCCGTAAATCCTCCTCTCCTGCCGGAGCCGGATTTTTCTTTGTGTCCAAAAAAGATGGCTCCCTACGTCCTTGCATTGACTACCGCGGTCTTAATAAAATCACGGTTAAGAACCGCTACCCCTTACCCCTCATCTCTGAACTCTTTGATCGCCTCCAAGGTGCCCACATCTTCACTAAATTGGACTTAAGAGGCGCCTATAACCTCATCCGCATCAGAGAGGGGGACGAGTGGAAAACGGCATTTAACACCAGAGATGGACACTTTGAGTATCTGGTCATGCCCTTTGGACTGTGCAATGCCCCTGCCGTCTTCCAAGACTTTGTCAATGAAATTTTTCGTGATCTGTTATACTCCTGTGTTGTTGTATATCTGGACGATATCCTAATTTTTTCTGCCAATCTAGAAGAACACCGCCAGCATGTCCGTATGGTTCTTCAGAGACTTCGTGACAACCAACTCTATGCCAAAATTGAGAAATGTCTGTTTGAATGCCAATCTCTTCCTTTTCTAGGATATTTGGTCTCTGGCCAGGGACTACAGATGGATCCAGACAAACTCTCTGCCGTCTTAGATTGGCCACGCCCCTCCGGACTCCGTGCTATCCAACGCTTTTTGGGGTTCGCCAATTATTACAGGCAATTTATTCCACATTTTTCTACCATTGTGGCTCCTATCGTGGCTTTAACCAAAAAAAATGCTGATCCCAAGTCCTGGCCTCCTCAAGCAGAAGACTCCTTTAAACGACTCAAGTCTGCCTTTTCTTCGGCTCCCGTGCTCTCCAGACCTGACCCTTCCAAACCCTTCCTATTGGAGGTTGATGCCTCCTCAGTGGGAGCTGGAGCTGTTCTTCTACAAAAAAATTCTTCCGGGCATGCTGTCACTTGTGGTTTTTTCTCTAGGACCTTCTCTCCAGCGGAGAGGAACTACTCCATCGGGGATCGAGAGCTTCTAGCCATTAAATTAGCACTTGAGGAATGGAGGCATCTGCTGGAGGGATCAAGATTTCCTGTTATTATCTACACCGACCACAAGAACCTCTCCTACCTCCAGTCTGCCCAACGGCTGAATCCTCGCCAGGCCCGGTGGTCTCTGTTCTTTGCCCGATTTAATTTTGAGATTCACTTTCGTCCTGCCGATAAGAACATTAGGGCCGATGCTCTCTCTCGTTCCTCGGATGCCTCAGAAGTTGATCTCCCTCCGCAACACATCATTCCACCTGACTGCCTGATCTCCACTTCTCCTGCCTCCATCAGGCAGACTCCTCCAGGAAAGACCTTTGTTTCTCCACGCCAACGCCTCGGAATCCTCAAATGGGGTCACTCCTCCCATCTCGCAGGTCATGCGGGCATCAAGAAATCTGTGCAACTCATCTCCCGCTTCTATTGGTGGCCGACTCTGGAGACGGATGTTGGGGACTTTGTGCGAGCCTGCACTATCTGTGCCCGGGATAAGACTCCTCGCCAGAAGCCCGCTGGTTTTCTTCATCCTCTGCCTGTCCCCGAACAGCCTTGGTCTCTGATTGGTATGGATTTTATTACTGATTTACCCCCTTCCCGTGGCAACACCGTTATTTGGGTGGTCGTTGATCGATTCTCCAAAATGGCACATTTCATCCCTCTTCCTGGTCTTCCTTCTGCGCCTCAGTTGGCTAAACAATTTTTTGTACACATTTTTCGTCTTCACGGGTTGCCTACGCAGATTGTCTCGGATAGAGGGGTCCAATTCGTGTCTAAATTCTGGAGGGCTCTCTGTAAACAACTCAAGATTAAATTAAATTTTTCCTCTGCATATCATCCCCAGTCCAATGGACAAGTAGAAAGAATTAACCAGATCCTGGGTGATTATTTGCGACATTTTGTTTCCTCCCGCCAGGATGACTGGGCAGATCTCCTTCCATGGGCCGAATTCTCGTATAACTTCAGGGTCTCTGAATCTTCCTCCAAATCCCCATTTTTCGTGGTGTACGGCCGTCACCCTCTTCCCCCCCTCCCTACCCCCTTGCCCTCTGGTCTGCCCGCTGTGGATGAAATTTCTCGTGACCTTTCCATTATATGGAGAGAAACCCAAAATTCTCTCTTACAGGCTTCTTCACGCATGAAGAGGTTCGCGGATAAGAAAAGAAGAGCTCCCCCCGTTTTTTCCCCTGGAGACAAGGTATGGCTCTCCGCTAAATATGTCCGCTTCCGTGTCCCTAGCTACAAGTTGGGACCACGCTATCTTGGTCCTTTCAAAATTTTGTGTCAAATTAATCCTGTCTCTTATAAACTTCTTCTTCCTCCTTCTCTTCGTATCCCTAATGCCTTTCACGTCTCTCTTCTCAAACCACTCATCCTCAACCGTTTTTCTCCCAAATCTGTTCCTCCCACTCCTGTTTCCGGCTCCTCGGACATCTTCTCGGTCAAGGAAATTTTGGCTACCAAAAAGGTCAGAGGGAAAAATTTTTTTTTAGTAGACTGGGAGGGTTGTGGTCCTGAAGAGAGATCCTGGGAACCTGAGGACAACATCCTTGACAAAAGTCTGCTCCTCAGGTTCTCAGGCTCCAAGAAGAGGGGGAGACCCAAGGGGGGGGGTACTGTTACGCCGAGCGCTCCGGGTCCCCGCTCCTCCCCGGAGCGCTCGCTTCACTCCCTCCGCTGCAGCGCTCCGGTCACGTCCTCTGACCCGGGGCGCTGCGATCCCGCTGCCAGCCGGGATGCGATTCGCGATGCGGGTAGCGCCCGCTCGCGATGCGCACCCCGGCTCCCCTACCTGACTCGCTCCCCGTCTGTTCTGTCCCGGCGCGCGCGGCCCCGCTCCCTAGGGCGCGCGCGCGCCGGGTCTCTGCGATTTAAAGGGCCACTGCGCCGCTGATTGGCGCAGTGGTTCCAATTAGGGTTTTCACCTGTGCACTTCCCTATATTACCTCACTTCCCTTGCACTCCCTTGCCGGATCTTGTTGCCTTAGTGCCAGTGAAAGCGTTCCTTGTGTGTTCCTTGCCTGTGTTTCCAGACCTTCTGCCGTTGCCCCTGACTACGATCCTTGCTGCCTGCCCCGACCTTCTGCTACGTCCGACCTTGCTTCTGCCTACTCCCTTGTACCGCGCCTATCTTCAGCAGCCAGAGAGGTGAGCCGTTGCTAGTGGATACGACCTGGTCACTACCGCCGCAGCAAGACCATCCCGCTTTGCGGCGGGCTCTGGTGAAAACCAGTAGTGGCTTAGAACCGGTCCACTAGCACGGTCCACGCCAATCCCTCTCTGGCACAGAGGGTCCACTACCTGCCAGCCGGCATCGTGACATAAGCAGTGCTGACCCCAATACAGAAATATAAAAAAAAGATTTACAAAAAGTATATATGTACTGGATACTAAGTCATCAACCCCCCCCCCCCAACAGACTTTTACAATGACGTTTATCTTACAAAATATCTACCCACATGTACCTGGCACCAGCCAAATATGAAAGAAAACAAGACATCTTAATATGTTATAGAATAGCACAAGGTAATATTAGAAAAAAATACAATGAACTGTCCTATTTCTAATTTCACTTTCATAGCGGGTCTTTTGCTTCTCCATTTCCAAAGTAACATATAATCTTTAGTCTTCTTCTATAGTCTCTGAAAGGAAATGAGAAAAAAGAACAACTACTAACATGTTGTATGTTATATATCTGTTTCCGTTATCTGAAACAGATTCAGGGGATTTCATAGATGTTGATAACTACACATTTAAGCCATTGGGGTGTAATGTATTTAATTGTTAATCCACCACAGCTCTCTCCTCCTTAATAATACCAACCTATCACATCCTCGATTTGGAACAGGTGATCAATAGCCATATAATGTAAATCCTTCTCAATATGTCCTACCTCGGAGAAATGCTCAGAGACTGGAACTGTTATTCCTTTCTTTTTTATACAATAGCGATGATTGTTGATTCGGGTTTTTAAGCGCCATGTGGTTTGTCTAATATACAGGGACAAATGAGTGAATATATTATATTATCCAAACTAAATCACGGGTTAAAAAGTGTCGAAAGGTTTATTACAGGATGTGGGATTATAGATCCTTTCCACATTTGTAAACAATTTCCACATGATAGACCTGAATATGACCCCATTGTTCAGTGAGAAAGGACAGATCGTTCATTTGTTGCCCTAGTTGGCACTACTTTTCTTCCCACTAGCCTATCTGTCCAGTTCCCAGTCCGCCTGTAGGACATAAAGGGGATTAGATTTAAACCCCTTAATCTGATCATAACTATCCCTCAGAATATTCCAGTATTTGTTATGATCTTATCATTGGATCCACTATAACCACTGTATGTGAAAATAAAAGGGATTCTCCTGATTTCACATCTTTATTCCATAGTGCATTCTTTCTATCAATAGATTCAACTCTATGTTTTCGTGCAGTCAAGGGGTAATCCCTGTAAAGGAAATTCATAGACCTCGTATCCAGGGTCACTCATATTGTTGTCGTCATCCACTGCCCTCCTTAACCCCTTAAGTATGCAGCCTGATTTTACCTTCATGACCAGGCACCATTTTTTTTTTTTTATCTGACCTGTCAGCCTGAAACACAGGCTGGGACAAAGTCCAGAAAGAAAGGGTGGGACTATAATTCCGCTGTGCTCACTCCTGTCCTATCAGACTGTAGCATGAAAACAGAGAGGAGTGGGTTACAGAGCAGAGCCTGCAGTGATTGGATGAAGCGATCCAGCACAGCACAGCAGACTCAAGGACAAATTAATGCATAGTGAGTGAGGGCTGGCTCAGTGCTTGCTTCAGACACGCCCCTTCCGGAGCAGTGCATGTCTGAATTAGTAAGCAGCAGAACGGAGGGATTTGTAAGTCAAATACAGAAGATAGATACATGTAAATAATCTGCATGACTAACATAAAGAAGCACTTCCAAAATGTAATGAACAGTAATATGAGCTCCCCCTCTTCACATCAGTGGTATGATCCTGAGCAGATGAGGAGGGGGGGAGGGGCGATCAGCTCAGCTGATATGGAGAGATCTGTGCACTATTGCTAAAAGCACTATAGTAGTAAACTGCTTTATTATATGTTTTTGTTGCTGGAAACTCCCTTTATTGTATTTTTAACTATTATTTCCTTGTGATGCCTTGTTGAACTCTAAGATATTAATGGGTCATATTCCCAAATATTTGGTAGGTGCACAGTACATGTTGGAACATAATGAGTATGATAACATTATAAAGATTCTCTGGGCTGAAAAAAAACAAGATTGGGTTTTCTGAACTCCATTCTAAGCATCATATCCGGAGGAAACCAGGCACTGCCCATCACTTGAGACAAGGCTTAGGGACAACCCTGAATGTCCTTGAGTGGCCGCGCCAAAGCCCAAACACAATGGAACATCTCTGGAGAGACCTGAAAATGGCTTCACTGACCGCCCCCATCTAACATGACTTTTTAGACTCTCCATACCAGCAGGTGTTTGGGGGGTGTAAACAGGTAGAACCTGGAAGAAAAACCAGACCCGGCAGATTTTATTGCTCATTTTAAGGTTTATTGGAAATCCTTCAGATACATGAAGCAGCAGCAACTGATCAGAACTAATTTTCTTTAAGAAAGTTAAATCGTGGATTCCTCCTGGGTCATGTGACCTACTTATTATAATCCTCTTGGGTAACGATCAGGTGGTAATGTGAGACCCCTCTCCACATCCCCCGAACTTCAACCTCAGCACCAAACAGGGTCCGGGCTTTTGCCTTGTACGGGACATTTATTTCCCCCTTTATCACTGAGGCCACCATCCGAATAGCTTTATGGGGCTCCAGTTCTATGTTTGTGCTCGACGAGAAGGAAATCTGTAAAAGACAAAGAAGGAACATTAGTGGCCATGTGTGATATCAGTCAGATGGACAAATTCAGAACTGTCCAGCATCCTATATGTTTTGACTCTCTTCACAGCAAACATACCCTCTGACCATTCCTATTCCCCAGCCATTAGATATGGGATAAGTATTAAAGAGCTGGACTACCTCTAACTTTGCTTCACTATGTAAACAGGAGGTTCAAAGCTAACAGAATGTATTACCCCTGGGTCAAGACCAGTAATGTGGATTTTTATTTTTATTTTTTTATTGGGGGGGGGGGGTGGGGGGCTGTTGTAAATCTAAGGAGCAAAAATGACTCAGATAAGGCAGCAGGAACCCTCTGTCCCAGTAGTTTCCATCAAAATGGGCTCACTGCTGCCTTATTTAATGAGTCATTACTGCTCCTTAGATTTATAAGGTAGTGAACCCGTTCTGATGGAAACTACTGGGATAGAGAAAGGCTTCCTGCTGCCTTATCTAATAAGTCAAATCTATGTTTTGATTTGATTAAAATGTTAGAGGCCCCTTTGCCATCTGCTGCTGATTAATAAGGCCAGGGCTGTGTAGGTGGGATGGAGTGCGGGCCAGAAAAAATAAAAACAAACAAAAAGGGGAATAGAAAACACAATGAAAAAAATGTGGAGAATGTGTTTGAAAATAAACTTGTATTTAGATGCATTTTACTTTAATTACCGTATTTTTGGCCGTATAAGACGCACTTTTTCTTCCCCAAAACTGGGGGGAAAAAGTCGGTGCGTCTTATACGGCGAATATACCCCTATCGCGGCGGTCCCTGCGGCCATCAACGGCCGGGACCCGCGGCTAATACAGGACATCACCGATTGCGGTGATGCCCTGTATTAACCCTTCAGACGCGGCGATCAAAGCTGACCGCCACGTCTGAGGGGAAAGTGACACCAACCCGGCTGTTCAGTCGGGCTGTTCGGGACCGCCGCGGTGAAATCGTGGCGTCCCGAACAGCTTACAGGACACCGGGAGGGACCTTACCTGCCTCCTCGGTGTCTTCTCCGTTCAGGGATCCCCTGTATGGCCGGCACTTTCCTTCCTCGTCATTACGTGATGGCGGCGACGGAGAGCGAGGATACCCGGCCGGCAGCAGAGACGTTCCGGAGCGACGGCGACAGCGATGGAGCGACATCCAGGGCAGCGGTGACAGGTCCGGAGCGACGGGGACACGTGAGTATTACCTCCTATACCAGTGGTCTTCAATCTGCGCACCTCCAGATGTTGCAAAACTACAACTCCCAGCATGCCCGGACAGCCAACGGCTGTCCGGGCATGCTGGGAGTTGTAGTTTTGCAACATCTGGAAGTCCGCAGGTTGAAGACCACTATTGGGTTCAAAATCTTTATTTTTTTAGATTTCGCACCTATAAATTGGGTGCGTCTTATACGCCGGTGCGTCCTATAGGGCGAAAAATACGGTACATCAGTATTTTCATAACAAACAATACATGCGCTTAAGGTTTCTTTAACTAATCTAGTGGAAGAGACTCGGGTGCTAAAATCCACGGTTTAGGGGGCGCAAATTACGTGCCTTGCCCCGGGTGCTGACATCCCACGCTACGCCGCTGCATGCGTCCACTTATTTGGTAATAACTTTGGAACACTTTCACTTATGAAAGCAATTCTGAGACTTTTTTTTCGTGACATCTTGTACTTTACATTAGTGGTAAATTTGGATTGGTATATTTAGCGGTTTTTGAAAAAAAAAGCGTAATTTTGTGAAAAAAACAAAAAATTTGCATTTTTCTAGATTTGATATTTTCTGCTTGTATGATAAATAGTCATATGCCGCGCCAAATTAATGATTAATTCTACTTTACGTTCCCATTATTTGATAAACATTCTTTTACTTTTTTTTTTTTTAGAATATTAGAGAGTTTATAAGTTTAGTAGCAATTTTCCAAATTTTCAAGAAAATTGCAAAATCATATTTTTCAGGGACCAGTTCTGTTCTGAAGTGGAATTGAGGGGCCTGTATGTTAGATACCCCCTATATATCACCGCATTTTATATACTGCACCCCTTA